>NC_056729.1:1023533566-1023716066 GCF_019279795.1 Protopterus annectens
TTTCTTTATTTTTTGTAGGAAGTAGCAGTTATTATAGTATTTGAAAGATTTTTTGTTTGTTTAGGAAGAAGCAGTTCTTATAGCATTTCAAAGAATAATCCTGACAATATTAATTTTGCTGTTACAGGTAATGTTAATGATGAAGATGATTTTTTGGAATGGCTGCCTTTCAGGAGATCTCAAAGGCTGGCCAATGAGAGACAACACCCAAGTGAGATTTCTTTTTTTTTTTAATAATAGTGATTTTACTATTGACAACATCATTATCAAGTGTTTTTTTTTCTAAAGGATTTTTATTTGTTTCAACAAAGTAAATGGACTTAACACGTGTTTTATATAAACTTAAACTATATACAAGGAAGAAGAAGTTTAATTTTTATGTATTTATTTATTTATTTTATTTTACATTTGTTGACCGGGCTAGTCTAGCTGGATACATTTCCATTTTCAGTAGAGGAAACAAATTTTAGCAAAAAAAAGACAAAAACATAGAAGCAAATGGACAAATCATCATAGATGAAAAGACAAATAATAAAAAAATATAGTATCCAATAACAGGTATACACATGAAGAAATTTCTCAGACTAACATTATTAGCTGTAATGACATCAAGAACAAGGCACAAAACAGAGAGCAAAATTGAATTATAATATTATAGAACTAAAATCTTAGTAACAAGAGGAGAAAGAGAAACACTATAGTAGGAGAGGAGGAAGGGAAGCAGTTTAAGAAATGAGAAGGAAAAGTTAATAAAAGAATGGATGAGAGAGATTAACATAGGGGAAAAGAAGAAACAAAAAAAACTCTAGAAGGAGATGGACTGAAGCAGATTCAGAAAGGAGAGAGAGAAAGTAAAGTAGTAGGAAAGTGCAGAAGAGGTAAAAGATTAGTCAGGTTTAGTACAGGAACAGAGCCAGTGGCTTTGGAAGTACTCTTTGACTTTATGTTTAAAGAGAGGCAGAGATGTGGTAAGTGTTATATCGCTAGGAAGCAGATTCCAGATTAAATCTTTTCTTGACAAAGTACGTAGAAGGGACAGGGATGGTTCTCTTATAAGATGTTCCACTTTAGTCCTCATTTTCACCCAGATTTAAGGTTATTTGGAAAAAATGTATGAGACTGTTTTAAGAGTTTGTGTTACTGAGAATGAAAATGTAAAGTACGTTTTATGAAACTGGATAAAGGAGGGGATCTGGCTGTTATGAATGCTTTAAACTTTTGCAGGAAAATGTTCCAACATTTATATAATGAGAACTTTTTATACGAATGTGTTGTTAATGAATTAAACACTGCATATAGGAGTTAGATTTTTTAATGATTTTTTTTTGTTTGGTTCTACAGATAAGCAATTATATGATATTTTTTTTGTTTGTACCAAATTGTATTATTGCCAGACTTTATGTGATTCCTAAAGTGCAGAAAATGTTATAGCTCCATCTTTAAGACCCATTATTGCTGCTGTTGGACTTAAATACAACCATTACGCTCAGTCACAGTCCTGCCATGTAGGAGTCTACACATTGTACAATATGCACACAGTCAAGGTGGCATGCTACAGGGGATGATGGGCCTCCAGTGCAACAGACACAGACTGTGCCATCAGCACATGTGTAAGGAATATCAAACATGGAACAAAGGCAACACCTATTAGCCAAACTGGTGTGGTGCAAAATGAAAATATAGGCTGAATAAATGTTTCAAATTCAATTTATTATACAAGATAAAAATGGTCCATGGTGCCTTTGTTCCTAGCACTGTTTTCGCCTGTTTACACTGTCTGCTTTTTTAAATATCAAACATGGTTCACATACTGTTAGACCAGTTAACTTTTATCCATGCATAGGGCTGTGGCCATCATACTGGTGCTGGGGACAGTTTGGAAGCAAGTGTTGGCTGGCATGGACTGTCTTGCATGCACACATTGATCCACACGTGTAACTTACATGTGTACATGTCCTGGTATAAGACTGAAAGAATGGCAATGACTGGAGAAGTTCAACACGCAGTAGAGAGAGGTGTTACTAAAGACTATATGTACATATGACATGCTTATCCTTGAGAAGGATAAAGCTGAGAAGGCCTTTTGGAAAAAGATGTGGCAGGGACTGGTGCAAGACTTTAATGCCGTGGGTGGCCATAGGAGGGTAATATGTTTATGTATGCCAGGATCAAAGCCTAGGGAATTACCAGAAACACACTGGCCCTATGGGCTGGACCACCACCATACAGGCAACTCATAGAAGTGGAGAACTTCCTGTTATTCCTAACTGAAGAAGATGAGAAAATCTTCACACCTGTTGGTAACATTAATATGGGAGCTGGATTGGTGATGTCTACCTGAGTGTCTGGAGGGGATGCATCTGGTGAGTAGTGGCATACGACATTCCTGTACTACATTGAAATGCATCTGTGTATGGTTTACTGAGACAAACTCATAATCATTTATGCAATGCAGGGATACTGGGGCTGCAAATGCAACAAACTGCATTACAAAGTATATATGTGCCTCTAGGATATATATCAGTTAGTGCCACATAGTGGTGGCAGTCACATATCTGTAACAGCACTGTCACACGTATGTTATTTATATGCATTCACAGGTTGCACTGGTAGAGGGTCTAACACAACAAGGCACCCCTTGCCTGATGTCAGTGGATCACTGAAGGCTGACAGTGATGGCAGCATGTATGTGGCATGGTCTGGTGACACATCAACACTTACAGTGGAGGGCATACTCACATCATCCACAGCAGAAATGACTGCGGCAGACCAGGTAATCCTCCAGCATTGTCTGTATTCAGTAAAGGCCCTCCTATCCTGGAAGTCACTAAAGACTCTCCCCATAGATTATGCTTTACCTGAGTTCAAGAAAATCTTTCTAGGAGTTCTAAACACTCAACCTCCCTCAGAAAAAAAGAGTCAAAGTCAGCCTGGCCCCATGATTCTCCTTAGAAACATGAAACAAAGAGACAATGCCTGGAAGGTCTGGACAAAAAAATGAAACAGCTCCTACTTTTCTAGTATATAGACAACCAAGGAACCTAACAAAACAATTTATCACCAAAGATAAGAAAACCTAATACTCAGCCAATCAAAACATACACTAATAATCCAAAACTGTTCTGGACCTGAATCAATAAACTGTTAAATCCAGGACAAGCTACACAGCCAGCCGAAACATACAGAAACAAAATGTAAAATAGCCAACTAATTCAGTTCCCATTTTACACAGACAGTGCAGTCATTAACCAACCAAACAACTAATCGAGCTGTCGAGGTCCCTACACAATTACATAACCTCTGCCAACTTTTCTCCTTCCAACTGATTCCCACAGATACCATCCAAAAATACCTAAATAAACTAAAGCCTACAACAACTGCACCTGACAATTTACTGGGCAAATATCTTAAAATATCAGCTAAGGCTATTGCATATCCGGTTTCACTTCTGATAAATCAGTCAATATCTGAAATTATACCATGACCCCCCCAAAACATGCACGCTGATTGGTCAGCGTAGTTATACTAATGGAAAAAGGTCCGCCGGACTTTTTCCATTAGTATAAATGGGTTTAACATAGCGAGACTATTTTAAAGCTGTCATGTTAAACCCATTTAACAAAGCAAGATCTCCGTTGCATGTTAAATGAGTTTAACATGGCGAGACAACATCTCCGGATGCCAGACATCTGCGGAAGGGCAGTAAACAGGCATTATACTATGCCATTATTTAAGAAAAGTAATAGTTTATTTTCTTAAATAATAGCAATAACCCACTTCTGGGTGTGGGTTATTGCTATAGTAACCCCCCCAACTATGAATAAAATCATCCATTATTCTTCTGCATAGGGGTAGAATCAGTGCAGATCTTTCAAACTATATGCCAATTACCATTTTAGCTTCCCCATCAAAAATATTTTAAAAATGTATTCATAAGCATCTTTTCAGCTATCTAATAATCTAACCCAGCATGGCCTCCGTCCTTATTTCTGCACAACTGCTGCTTTGCTGACTTTTGTTAATACTGTCAACACCCACAGAAACAATGAAATCCCCATCTCCTCCATCTTCCTATATTTATCAAGCTTTTGATATTGTGTCCCACCAGAAACTCCTATATAAAGTACCATCCTTAGGGCTCACCAGCTCTTCAATGCAATGATTCCTTACCTCTCAAATAGGGCACAAGCAGTGAAATGGAAAAATAATTTCTCCACTTTGTTCTCAGTTAGTATTGGTTTCCCTACAAGGATCTATACTAGACTCCATACTTTTCAACTTATTCATCAATAATTTCTACATTGCTACAAAAAATGCTACCCTAGTTCAATACTCTGATGGTCTGACCTAATTTGCTCTGCCAAATCTCTCTCTCTAAACTTAAAGACCTTACACAATAATCCTTCTTATTGCTTGAAACATGGCTAAATAATTCACAACTGCTTCTAAACCCTACAAACATCAAATTACTGCTTTTCACCCCGCAAATACATTTGTACCGGAACAACACTATTCACAATTGTCTCTGCCTAAAACATTATAATAGAACAAGTAAACCACACAAAAAATAGAACAAGTAAACCACACAAAATTACTGGGTGGCATCACAGATGACCAGTTGAAATTCTGTACTTACTTACTGCCATCTCCCCTCTATGCTGCTCCAATCTTCACTAAACTCCAAGTCTCACAACTGTCCAAACTTCAGTAATGTTACAATAAAATGGCCAAAATTGCAGATATAATAGAACACACCACTGCCTAGCCCTCAGAGAATTAAATTGGTTAGAACTAACACATCGCCTAGCTCTCTCTCTCTCAGAGTGTGCATAAACGTCTGTATAAGCCAGGCAATTGCCCAACCCTTAACTTAATGCAACACTACTTGCAAAATAGAATTTTACGTTCTAGAGAAAAATCACTAAGCACTGTAACCAAGTCATCTAAAACTGCAGCCGATTATCTGTAAACAAAATAAACTCTGCCACGACAACTTGCCAAAGTAAAAAACAAAGCATTTATTGAACTGAAATTTTTAAGCGCTTTTCATTTGCCTGATAAGAAAACTTCTTCAGAAACAGTGTAGTGATTTTAAAAACCATAGGTTCAGGTGAGCACTTTAACCAATCCTGTTGAAACATAGCTCACACCTTACTTACTTAAAGGCATACAGTTAAAAAGTAAATGCTGTTATAAAAATGTGTATCATTCTGCTAAAATTAAACATATTAACATAAATGTAAAAATAAAAATAAAATGAAACAGTCTACCAACTCATGAATAAAACATGTACAAATTACTACACAATTACTGGCCATAACATGTTATCAAGTAACTATAACATAAAAGACCATATAGCTTACAGAACAAAGCAACAATTAAACTCTAATTATACATACATAAACACAAACAATATATGCATACTGAGCACTGAGGGTGTACAACCACTCAATCATCTCTGCAGACTTTTTAATTTCAAAATACTGCTTATAGAACAGGTTTCATTTAAACCTGGAAAATTGTATGTGTTCAGCTTAATTTGCCAGGCTAACTCAAGTTCTTCAAGCTGTAAAGGCATGGGACCACCCCTAGTGTCCCGGTATACCTGATCAATAGCCAAAAACATGAATTTATGTTCACTATTTGCCTGGATGTGTTTGGCTAGGACATTATCTAGTTTCTTTCTACTTATAGCGTATTGATGTTCATAAATTCTTTCACGGAGCCTAGATTCCGTTTTGCCTACCTAAAAAGCAGGACAACATTGGCACCTAGCCAAGTAAGCAACCATTCTAGAATTACAGTTGAACCTTAATTTTATTCTGAATTGTAACCCATTAATAGTAAAAAAGTTTACTACTTCTACAAATTTGCAAAAGTTACAACTTTGGCATTTATCCATCCCTGTAATTCTGGGGTAACTACGCCATTGTTGTTCTAGTAGTTTCTTTTAAGTTTTTATCTTTCCTAAAGATTACACTAGGAAAATCACCCATTTTACTGTAAATATTGTGGTTAGTTTTAAACAAATCCCATTTTTTCCAGATGATGTCAATGCAAAAATGACTATGTAAAGAGTATGTAGTAATAAAACTTGTATGAAAATCTTTAGTAATTACAGAAATGTGATTACTATTATTGTCTATAGTCATTGTATTTGATGACCCAATCTGATCAGGCGTAATATAGTTATGGGTTTATCTCTTGTGTTTAACCTCATCAATTAAACTATCTAACAGGGTCTCTGGGTAACCACGATGTAAAAACATGCTTTTCAAGAAATAGCATTCATCTATGAATTCTGCTTCCTGACTAACCATGCGTGAAGCTGTTACTAACTGTCCCTTGATGACTGACCGCTTCTGATGATAGGGGTGACAACTTGAAAAATGTAGAAATGTATTGGAATATGTACTCTTCCTATGAATCTTAGCTACAAAACAACCCAGTTCTCTGTTCTTGGCTAGCCAAATATCTAAATAGGCTATTGCTTCTGTGTCAAATGTAGATGTAAATTGCAAGAATTGGGTTGACTGGTTGACTTGTTCAATCACATTTTTACTAGCCTTTAGGTTGCCATTTAAAAGAATAAATATATCGTCTATGTAACGTGTACAATAAACTATGCGATCCCTAAGACTAACGTTTTTAAACACAAATTCCAATTCCCAGTAAGCCATTACTAGGTTCGCTATGCTCGCCCCACAAGTTGAGCCCATAGTGACCCCCGCTTTTTGTAAATAGAAGTCATTCCCTAACATGAAAAAGTTATTAGAAAGTATAAGCTCAAGTAATTCAGTCACCAGGGAAATTTCAAAAGCAGGGGCTCCATTTTTCTTAAGCATTAAACTTACCCACTCGGTCCCCAAGTCGTGTGGTATACAAGTATAAAGGTCTTTCACGTCTACTGTAAGAAAGTTATAATTCGCATTATACTGTAGACTATCAATTTTCTTTAAGAAAGACCATGAGTCCTTACAAATTTGGTCCTCATGTTTCAAGTATTTCTGTAGTATAAAATCTACCACCTTAGCGCAGGGGTATGTTAGTGAACCACGGCCATCAACAAGGGGTCTCATAGGTGGCTTTATTACATTTTTATGAATCTTTGGAATACCAAATAAGTATGGGTATCTTGGGTATGATGTTGACATGTAATTGTAGATATTTTGTTCTAACCTACTGTCTATAAACATGTCCTCCATACAGTTTTTTATTATACTATATGCTTTATTGACTTCTGAGCTTGAGCTCAGTTCATAAGCATAATTATCCAACAGTGCCACCATACAGTCTTGGTAATCGATGTTGTCAAAAATGACTAGACCCCCTCCTTTGTCAGGTTTACATATATGAATATCTTGTGACTTAATGTAGTCTAAGTATTCATGTTCGACCCTACTTGCATAAATAACATTGGTTTTAAATCCATTTTTAATGGCTTGTCTGATATCCAATTCACACATTTGCTAAATAATTTGTAACACCGGGTGTAGACAGCATTTACTTTTTAACTGTATGCCTTTAAGTAAGTAAGGTGTGAGCTATGTTTCAACAGAATTGATTAAAGTCCTCACCTGAGCCTATTTATACAGGTTTTTAAAATCACTACACTGTTTCTGAAGAAGTTTGCTTATCAGGCAATTGAAAAGTGCTTAAAAATTTCAGTTCAATAAATGCTTTTTTTTACTTTGGCAAGTTGTCGTGGCTGAGTTTATTTTGTTTATCGTTTAGTGTGCTTCATTAGTTTAGCTGATTATAGGTTCATAGGTTCATAGGTTCATACTAGGCTATCTGCCCTAGGGCATTTATAAGCCTAGCCAGTTATGTTTGGGCCACCCATTTTAAAATAAATTTGCTATGCTTTTTTTCGAGTATAGTATACTGTGCCTGCTGTGTCTAAGTGTGACACAGAAGTGATAAAAGCCTGATGCCTATCCCTTCCATCCACTCATCAGACAATCTCCCTTGAGGAGAAACAATGAGGCCTGGACTGGGATGGGACTCCATTTTTAAGGGCCTCTGGGTTGGTCAGCTGTCCAGCATGTGTCCTTTCCAGCAGGGTTCATTCAGTTCGTGCGTGTGGCTCTCTGGGATAGTGCTCGATGGGATTTGGATTTTTTTTTTGGTTGGACATGTCCTTCCTTGTCAGTTACATGGCCTATATCTCCAGGCGGTATGCCACTGAGTGAGCTGGGTTTCTTTAACCGGTAGTAGAGCTGGATTTGTTTGAGCCCTTTGATCCTCTTGGTGAGGTTTGAGCCTCTTTCAGTTGTACTTGTTTTTTAGTCTTTCCTTCCCAAATAGGTGTTTGTGTGGGTACATCCCAAATGAGTTAGGCATATAAATGGGCTTGATAATCTGAGTGTGAAGGAATCATGATTCTCCCAGCTATATAAGAATGTTTTCTGATTAGGATACGTATGGGCTATATAAAAACCACTTTGGCCACGTGTTCCCTGTCCCCCCTATTGGCGTCTTCTGTTTCATCTTAAAGTCCCCACACCCTTAAATTTGTACTTCTGTACTTTTTTTACCAAAGGTAATGCTATACACACTTTGCATTTGGCTTGAGACATTAGGGGGGCACCAGTTTGGCTGTTTGGCTAGGCCCTTTTGGAGGATGCTTGTATCCCTGGTCTGGTGGTGAGTGATGGGCTTGCAGGATGTGTCACTGGAGAGTCGATTCAGGTGCATATTTCCACCTCCTGCAGTCACTCAGAAGCCCTGTCTACCACCGTCCTTCCTTGTAATTTGGAGATGTATACCAAACAAGTAAGAGGTGGTTCACTGAGCCTTGGTGGGTGACACTTGTTCAAACTGGTTGGTTCTGGTTTGGAGGCCAGCAATTCTAACCATGTGAGTGACATGGGGTTTAGCCTTTTAAGCATCATTAGGAATCTATTTGTTTATTTTTATTTAATTGACTGAAAACTTTCGCCGTCGATGGGGCTGTGGCCGGACTTCTTCCCTGGTTCCAATAGCTGTGTGGACACCTTCAAAAAACTGTATTCAAATAGTGTAGCTAAACTATGGAACCACATAACACTACCACTGCAATCCGTTCAGCATGGAATCTTATTTAAAATACAATTAAAACTTCACCTATCAAGTCATTGGATCTGCTCTTGTATATATTCAGGATAGATGCTTTTGTTCTCTTCAGCTTGCCATGACACGCCGTTTCTCTTCACTCAGAATCCTATAAGCCACAACCAGTTTTTACCAAGACCTGAATCATTTTACTAGCATCTCCCAGCTGTATACTTTATTTTGTGATGTTAGTCACTCCCACGTCTATAGTTCTAATATAAACCTTATGATAGTCTTACATGTAATTGTCTATGAACCTGATTTGCACTTCACCTCTTAACTGCAATAGTAACATTTTCTGCCCTACCTAGTTCCTTCCCTCATCTCCATTTCTTTGAATTTCTAAGCACTAATGACACACTCTATTATCTGACAAACCCACTAATACACCTCTTCAAATGCTTAATGTTTCAACATTTCCTAATTCATAAATATCTTTTATACTACAACAGTTGTCTCTACGTTTGATTCACAGTGTGGCCAGTCAATCCACTATAATGCATACCCTGGGTATGTTTTTTCATGTGTTAATTTTATTCTGTGTTACCCTAATCATGGACCATGGTTTATTCTGTGTTACTCTAATCATGGCCCATAGTTTATTTTACGTTACTCTAGTCATGGCTCATAGTTTATTCTGTGTTACTCTAGTCATGGCTTGTAGTTTATTTCGCATTACTCTAGTCATGGCCTGTAGCTTTTTCTGCATTAGTCATAACCCATAGTGTATTCTGTGTTACTCTAGTCATGACCTATACTTACTCTGCATTACTCTAGTCAAGGCCCATAGTTTATTCTGCGTTACTCTAGTCACACCCCACAGTTTATTCTGTGTTATTCTAGTCATAGCCCTTAATTTATTCTGTGTTACTCTAGTCATGGCCCACAGTTTATTCTTTATTCTGTGTTACTCTACTTATGCCCCAATAATTTTGGCCCACTGCAGCTACTTACTCCAGTGACTCCTCACCTGGCTCCCCCTCTGGTGCTGCACACAGCTATATTAGGCAGCAACATGGCATCACAACGTTTTAACAGCTTTCAGTTATTATAACACCATGTTATGAAGCATGGTGTAGACCACATAGATCTTGCTGCAGGTCACTGGAGCACACTGCAGTACACAACCAGTTGTTTCCAAGCAGTGACAGTGGGCTTTCAGCAATCATTCAGCAATCCGAACACATGTTTAACATGGACTGGGGGCTGTGGGTATGGTGGTCATCAGTATCTCTAGCATCACCTGCAACCCACAATAGTGGTCACCATTATGAGCTGTCTGCTACCCACATTCATGGGACCAGACTATCACAGTCTATATTGGTGGTGATATGTGCACCTACCAACTAGATAACCCTGTGAATGGTCACTCCTGTGTGAAATGCTGATGTAGGTTCCACAAGTACCAGATATTTGACTCATGGGAACTGTCTGGAAGATGTACTGTTACATTGTATATAATACCATGTGGGATGCAGATCATCTGGAACACAATGGAATGAAAGCCATTCTATTTGATATTCCAGATGCCATGTGGAGCATGTGGGACTTGATGGCAATGTGGCTGCAATCAGTGGCCTTCAGGATCTCAGAAATATGGGCTAGTGGTGGTCCTCTTCTCTGCTGTCCATGAAAATCTAACATATACTCCTCCACATGCTACAGCATCAAATCAATGGACTGATGTAAGATTCACAAGGCTGATACTTGTGAAATGCCAAATGTGTCCCTTGTCATTTGCTGTAAAGTCACTGTAGTTAGGCTGGTTAATGCTACACAAACATTCATTTCCACTGGGATAGGCAGTCACTGCATCTCCCTTGATTCCATATGAAGATGGCACTTGCCTACCATAAGTATGATATACAATGACTGTGTCCATGTGGTAGTGGTCAGTAGTGTCCCAACAAGGGAGGTGATAGTATGACAATAAATAACATGCTCTTCTGTGACTCTGAGGGTGGCAACATGCAACATTGTGGACATAAGCTCCCAAAGCAGCCACTAACATATGCTGATGAGATAAGCAGTAGCTGCTCTTAGATCTTAGCATGAGTGATATACCTGTGTACTGAAAAATGATTGTGTTGAGAATAACTGATCTCCACAGCTCAGCATGTTAATTTTGTATGAATCTGAATCACATTACTATTTACATATGTGATGGCTCTCATTAGCATATACTGACACTTATTAACATCCCATTATGCATCCATTTACATGTGATGCATACTGCACAATTTTCCTGTTAGTATAGTTGTACTATGTGTGTTTCTGAATTGCCCTTCCTTGGGCGTTGCCACTCAGTGCTCTGCTTCATGTCATTTGCTGCACTAATTGTTTCCGAATACTCCCAATGTCTCTTTTGATTCACAGGAACTCCCAGTCCAGGAAACACCAGAAGCATACTTGGCATTGGAAACAGCACTCTGCCTTTCTTCCACTTCACACACAGGAGTAGAAGCACACTGCAATTCTGACAATTGCAAATTGAGATCTGGATCACTAGAAAATGCTTCAGCATCCACAATTTCTGATTACCTGTGGATATTACTTACAATATTTTCCCATAAAAATCTTCATATCAGTTCCAAAAGGAGATAGCGCAGAGTAAAATGCTAACATTTCCTGCACCGTGAAAGCATCTCCCATAAATGTAGTAACCTGCAAATAAAGTTTTAGAGTGTTCAGTTAACTCACCCAGCTTCCTGTCATTATGCTGCCACTACACCTTGTAGTACACCAGGAAGGAACTTGGATTTCCTTGGTGCCCTGACCAGATGTACTCTTCATCTCATAGGCAGAAGGTAGGGTTTGTTTCTGAACATGGGCTATTGGTTAGGCTTAAAATGGCCCTTCAGGGCAGTCAGCCTAGTTTTCTCCTGTGAACCTATGAACTATAAATACCACTTTGGGTCTTTCCTGAAAACAGACCATAGGCTTAATCGAACTAACCCAGTCAACAAAATGTAAATATAATAAATAACTAAATACATTTCTCTTGAAGTTCACTCCTCAATCTTATCACTCAGGCCTGCAGTAAAACTGAGTACACTAACCATAACCTTTGAATTATTTTACTAAAAGCAAACCCCTTTTCACCTGTGAGCAGTACAACAATATGTGGCATCATACTTCTCTGCAAGTCACCATACTAATTACTGAAATTATCTTCAAACTAGGAATCTACAACCAGATATTTATAAATGCTGCAGTCTTAGACACAGTTGTACCTCAGACATGGATGTGATTTCCCCTAATTGGGTTTCATCTGTAATACCTCTGCCATGACTGAACTGTTTTCAACATGAGAGCCATGCACAGTAGCTTGATACCTCCTCTCACAAGATGTCAGCATAGAAGAATTATCCACTTTTAACTCTGACACCACCATCAAACCTTTGACTCTTCCTTATGTTATCAGAGGCAGGAAGAAGAGATACTGAGCCTTCTCATTATGACAACAATGAACTGCTCTCCTCCCCTCAAGATCCAACATGGTCTGCTGATAGAGGCATTAAACTAACATAAATGACCAGCAGAAGCACTAGGAAAAAAGTTAACTGAACTTTAAGCTTGGACTGCTATTGTATAATTTAGATTTGCTAATGATCACACAAACTTTTCTTAAATCTTTTATAGATGACAGCAAAATCTCATTAAAAGGTATGTCATCTATATGAATGATCATCTGACAGGAAAAGTAAATGAGGAATTAAAAAAAGGTTAGTGGTATAGCAATATTGTACTACAATCATTGAGTGAATCTGAGCTTTCAGACCTGCTGGAAGAGACATTCTAGTGTTTACAGTCTGACTTTACTGAAGTAAATTTAGCATGCTTTCATCCTACTGCTTTGATGACTTCAAAACTTCTATCCTTGTCAAAAATTCCACCACCATTCTCTGTTCTGTTTCACACACATCAATGAACTGTGAAAAAATCATACGAAAAGGAAGGAAATTACAATTTCCATTAGATGGACTGCCACAGAAAGACATATCCCTAGTTGTTAATTTTATAGTTAGGCTTATCAAATTCTTCACTAACAGAAGTCTAACTGAGAGAATCAGCCCAGCATTTTGGAAAATTAATTCAGTTTTCCACATGTATGAAGGACACAACCCAAATGTTATGGGCAAATAAAGGCCTACACTTTACTGAATCTCCTGCAAAGTACTGGAGAAGGAGGCAAACATTCATATGTCCATTCACCATTTAGCTATAATGCTCTACATAGTTTCAGGCCTAGCTATGGAATATGTAATTACTCTAGGAAGCATTTCTGAAGCTACTCTTACAAAAGTAGGCAAGCAAAATGAGACTACACTCACATCTGTGGACCTAACAGAATAGTCTGTCGTGCATTGTGCATTGATAGCTGCCGAAAGGAGAATTCACAGGACTGCCCCTCCCTACTTCAGTCAATATTTAGAACTTTGTGTCAAACAGCATTCCGTACTTTGTAGTTCCATGTGAAACGTAATCCAGGTGACCCACTTTTCACACACTATTTTTATTAATAAAACATGGATGCAGATAAGCTTCTCAGACCTGCTGCAGTATGCGTGTGATGTAAAAGTCATCTGTCAGTATATCTTACTAAAATAAATTCAAAATCAGCTACTATATGATTTCAGTAATTCTTCAAAACTGACCTAATGAAAGCAAACAGATGCTTAATCTTTCAAAAACCAATTCACTTGGTAAGAAAACACCACATCTCGAGAGTCTGAAGTTAGTTCAGTATCATCTCATCTCAATAGACCAAACAAAATGGCTTGATTTTTCATTTGATGAAGTTGTCTTTCTTTAAACACATCTATGGTACTACAGCCAAGCTAAATAAGTCTATTGGGATGCTATACAGGATCAAGAACTTCTTCATAAAAATCAAAATGGAATGTAGCTGGATCCATCATTGTACCCAGCTGCTGTAAGAGACCTGTACTATAAAGTAATCATTGCAGTCTTTTCACTGTCTTGCTCTCACATGCCATACAGGGTGTGGTTTCAGTTGGTCACCCTGCTCAGACATAATACTGTACCACATTAACTACTTCAGCATAGCTGTCATAAGGGACCAAGCATGCATCTACGCAGCTGCCTCTCTTAAACTACTTTGCAAGGAACCGCACAATACAATCAAGGGTATAATCACATGGTATTCATCTATGAAACAGCTCAAATCAATTGACAGCTTTCAGCTTGCATCCCCATAATGTCCACTACAACTAGGGGACATGCCTTCTCAAATGCCATGTCCCATAAAATAATCAATTACAATTACTTCTCAACCTGTAAAGCTGCCAGCCCTATGTACAAGTAAATGAGTGACTAGCCAAACATCCTTTCTCTACTTATTTTCTAGAATTATCTTCCTCAGTTTTCCTTACTAATATACATTCAGGATTTTCTTAACCTATAGCCAATGTATTATGCATACAGCTACCTTTACCAAACAACTACTGATTCTTGTTTTTCAATAAGAATTGTAATGTTATTCTGTTTCCCCTTACTACTGCTTATGCTGGTCTGTGTTTTTTTTTTTTTTTTTTTGCTACATACACTAACTTTAGTATAGCTAATTAATGTTTTCTCTGTCTCTCTCTCTTCTGGTAAAAAGTTCCTATTTCTTTATTTGAGCACCCCCACCCCCATATTTACCTCTAATCACTGCATAAGCTCATCTCCTCACTCTGTATAAGAAAAAATTGAGCTAGTTAGCTGATAATATGCAAAAGTATGTGTGATCTTTCTAGGCAATAGTTTCCATTTCCTATTAGTAAATGCTATCTCTCTTTTACCATTGGTGCTGTAACATATGAAATTATATGAAGTTAGATAGGTTTAATCCATTAGAATGTGATCATTCCATTCTGAAGTACATGCATGTTTTCAGACTGCTTTATCTTTGCCACTTGTTTTATTTTTTTTATAAAATGTGATCAGAAATACCTGATATATGATTTAGTTAATAGATTTTGTCTTTTGCTGTTTTGCTTCTGCTGGTATCTGATCACCCATCCATCAGCCAATCAGCTCATTTATAACCCATCTCCAGGGTGAGGGTCAGCTGAGAAAGGACAACATACAGGCAACTGTCTAGGTTACTCTTGAACTTTTTTTGTCCTACAACTCGGCACATGTACTAGAATGCTATTCACTTGAGGCTGTACAACGAGTTGGCAGCACTGGATGTGCCCCCACTTCCACGAGGGCATTCCCAATAAGCAATCCCACACCCTCCTATAAGGCAGCACCTGCAGTCCTCCCTGATCTGCACTAGAGATGGTCATGACCTCCAGTATGTCCCCATGATCAGCCACACTCCCTTTCCCTCACTGAGTGAGGTGAGCGAGTTCTGTGCCTTCACCCCTCTCACTCCCACCCAGCTTCTCTAGTGCCAGGGCCACTTATTTAATCCTGGTCACCAGGTTCATGGTCAAGACTCCTTCCCTGTAAGTCATGGATCCAGGATAATTGTTTAATAGAGGTTTGAAATTACATTCTGAATACACCAAAAATTATCCTTCCCATAAAATGACAGCATAATTAAATAAATACCATAATATTCATTTAATCTAATAACACATGCTGGGCTGTGCACTGAACAGACATTACAGCACTTCCAGACTGGCTGGGCTCGTGCCTCAGAGGTCATATCTGTTTATTTCACACCAGCAATATACTATAGCTTACATAACACAGGGACTACCCTTCCTATAACTGTAAACTGACCC
Source organism: Protopterus annectens (assembly GCF_019279795.1). NCBI lineage: Eukaryota > Metazoa > Chordata > Ceratodontiformes > Protopteridae > Protopterus > Protopterus annectens. The sequence continues at coordinate 1,023,549,403 of NC_056729.1, forward strand.
CATGTTTATGCTCCACAGCCTATAATGTGCCAGTAACATACCTCTCAACCTCTTAGTGCAAGTAATCTGGACAAAGTCTGACAAAATAGGGGGACAAAGGCCAAAAAATAGGTACACTTTTTAAATATTGCTCTTATAAACTTAGAAAGTTGCTAGAGTAACAGGGTTTGTTTTAACATAAATTTTCTGAAGAATATAAAGTCTGAAACTCAAATGCATGTCATTATTTAATGACTTTAATCCCCATATCATCCCTGTGATTTGCCAGAAAAATACAAATTTTATGAGGAACAGACCAAAAATGTGAGTCAAAAATCTGGACATTATTTAGGTTGAAAAAGTGATCTTGTATTCTGTCCATAATAAATAGCTTCTCTTATAAATGCACAACTCTGTTCATTGTAGGAAGTGACGCTCATGACTCAACAGTGAAATGAAAACTGCTGCACCCTGAAAAATATAATCACTGACAGCAATTCATTCAGTAAGACATAATTTACTTTGTTTAAATATAAGACTATCCCTGCATTATACAGAACAAGTGACACTAGAGATGTAACTACAAAGTTGCTGGTTATCATACTTAACGGATAATTAAAATTAATGCATGAGTTTCATTTCTAAAGTAATTTAATTACACAATATAATTACACAAACATAATGAAGTAATTTTTTGTTAGTTACATTAGACCCAAACTTGAGTATGGAATAACAATATGGAAACCCTATAGGAAAACAAGCATGAATAAACTGGAAAGAGTACAGCAGAAATATACTAAGGGCATCCATGGATGTGAAAATCTAAGTTATTATGAAAGACTAAAATATCTGAACTTGTACACTGTCTCTTACAGATATTTAAGAGGAGATCTTACTCAGGTATATAGGGCATTTAGGAACAACTACCTCTGGGAATGTTTGGGGTTATCAAAAAGTACTGGAAAATCATCAGATAATCTATGTAGAAGATTTTATAGGAATAAGAAGTGTCCTAATTGGTTCTCTGACACAGTAGCTGATGCTTGAAACAAACTACCAAATTATATTAAAGCAAGTACTAGTTTAGATATTTTTAAGAATAGCCTGGAAATTTATTATGGGAACAAGTGTTCTGGCATATTGGCAAGCTAGAAGGGCTTTAATGTCCGTGCTTGAAACATTTGTATGTATGTATGCAACAATCACTCAAGCCTCTAACACTGGCATAGTCTGGTCAGTCATTGTTTTACTCATAATATTCTCAACTACTGTTCGAAGTAATGGCTACTTCTTTGTTTACTGACATTTTATTTATTTTAGTATTGGTACCAAGTTTACACAAACCATTATGCTATCTGTAATACAGAATCATAAATATTTATTCTAATTAGGCCAATAGTCAATACAAATGCTTTGTAAAGAATATCATCTAATGTCTTCTATAATTTTTAATAGAAAAATGGGCTTTGCAAATAATAACACCCACTGGTCACATAACATTTTAAAGGGTATACTGAAGTGCAGGGAAATATCACATATTCATTACATTCATTCTAGATAATGCATAAACCATTTCTTTAAGCTACCATTTGTTTTTTGCTTGCTAAACACTGCATCTTAAAATATTAAAGCTGAGCAGAGGATGTGCAAACAGAAGACACCCACACAACAGTTCTAAAAGAACTGAGCAACAGCAGCAGCTCCCAGGACTGACTTGCTACCTGCAGTACTACAGACTTTAACACCAGTAGTGCAAAGAATAAAGGTTTATTATTGTGAAAAACAACAAAAAAATAAGAATTCATTAGGCCAGAGGTCAGAAAATGTGAATAATTGTATTAAGTGATTTCATCCTTTAGTAACAGAGGACTTCTTCAAAATACTAAATGAAACAAAGTCTCCCGCCAAGTAATATATAAAGACTTCTTCACTTTACAATGGTAGTTCTGATGATGTCAAATTTAAATGAAAGCGCTTAACCCCTTGTAAATTTGTTTTTGTATTAAAGTTTAGTGTAGAGTTCTTTTGGACAGTTGGACATTTTATTTTTTATTTTTTTGTTTCCATGAAAATTCCAGGTGGTTTGCTAATTTATTTGATTAAACATATAAATAGTTATAAATACAGTAATCTATTGTCTTATATTATTATGCTTAATTATCCAAACTCTTAGATAAAACTTTATATTAATTGTTTCATTTATCCTTGGAAACGTATCTACCTGTAATCATAAATACCAATGAATTTCTCTAGCTTCCAGGTATTCTTAAAATTTACTTCACTATAATCTGTTAAAACATGATCAGTAATGCTATTTTGTTTACATCTTTGAGCTTCTTTAATGTGCCTGTATGCATTGTTTTCATCTTTGCTTGTAATAGCATGGATATACTCTTTTACTCTCTTAGAGAATTTTCTGCTTGTCTTCACTATATAAAAACTGGAGCATGTCAGAACACGACAATATATGTAACCCCTCTGGAGTTACATGCAAAGTGATGTAAAATAAAGTTTGCATTCAGCTTTATTTAGGTTGAAAAGGTGATCTTGTATTCTGTCAATGATGTTGTATGATATATTTTTAAGGTTGACATAAGGGGAGGGTTAAATGTCTAAGGTTTCTTAAAAGTGACTTCCAAAATTTTAACATTATTAAAAATGTACTGTAAATTAAATTTTATGGTATACTTTTTCAGTTAAAGTTTTTGCAAAATCATCTCTCTTACTAGGAATAAAAGACCCTACCATCCTTTTTAAATAGTCATTTGTTCACTGGAAAAAAATGTCTTTTGTGAAATTAAATATAACAGTTTAAGTAGAATTGCTGTCTATGTCAAATGACCTGCCTGTCTTTCTCCCCCTCCCATTTTCTCTTCCTCTCCCCCTGTTGGCAAGCTGGTTGTTGATTACCCATTGTGGCAAATGATATGATATCAATTGTTCTACTGTCTCTACTTCTATTTCTCCTTGTACTCTCTCTTGTTGATGTTATACTAACTAGGGAGACCTCCTCACTGGAAGACATTCCAATTCACAATTCTATCCTAAAACACTGTTGTTGTTTCTAACCACATGAGCAAATGTGGGGCTAGTTTTCAAAGATGATGCACCAGTTTCACATGATATAGCAGGTAGAGGATAGATATTACCCTTGGAATACACCAGATCATGGTCTCTTTGTAATTTTTTTGTGTTTTTTTCTCAATAATGGTTTTAGTCATGCTGCCTACAAAAAGAAACAGTGCTTTATATTCACAAGTAAAAGTAGAAATGTACATGGATTTGGTAATAGTTCTTTGTAATTCAAATTATTCATGATTAAGATTATAAATAAGCTTATCAAATGGAGATGTTGCTTTTATTTAGTATTCTAAAGAAATACAATATTAGTGGCAGATTAAGTGTACCTTGGGCCCCAGGCTGTTTTTAAGGCATGGGTCCCCCTGCACACATTTTTATAACCATGTATACATGTATGCGTTCTTTTGGATTCACCCTCCTGATTGTTTTAAGTTATATTTCTTGTTTAATACAGCAACATTAGTTAGAGTGTGTTTTAAAATTGCAGTTTTGAACATTTTTTCAGTAAACATTGAAGCAAAATTTATTAAAACCAATGATGACAAAAGTGCCTATTTCAGAACACTTCCACCATAAAAGGACACTCAGTCTGCTGACATTATAATCCACCAATATCCATACTGTCTGTAAATGTACTGCCTACTGCCCTTGATGAATAACTCACCTATCTTGCATTAACAATTGGTGTGTTGATGATATTTCATAAAATGTCTGAACTAGATCAGCGATGCAATGGGGAATGGCTGGCAAGGAAATAACCATAGATTCTTACTTAGTCAATATGCATGCAGTCCAAGAGACTATTAACAAGCCAAGACTAAATTTCCAGTTGGCCTAAAGCACTGTCTGGTTAAGTGACTTACTCAAGGTCATATAGAAGGTAAATGTAGGTAAATGAAGATTCAAACCCTGCACCTAGAAAGCAGCGCATTAATAAATCAGAGTTTACCCTCTTCTCTGTGTGAACTGCCAGACAGAGTAACAGTTTTAACTAAACGTAGAAATCCTGTACAATCTGATCTTGTAGAGAAGACCATATCACAGTAATATGCAACAATGGCTGCATAAAGGATGATGAAGATCATTCCAAATAATGTAGACTATATTAGCTGTCAAATGTCAACCTCTTCACATTAACTGGAGGCTGTAAAGATGGTACTGGAAAAATATATTACTAAAATACAACATATTTAGACTGTTACACAATCCAGGCCTATTAATGAATTAATTCATTCTTTGGTGCAATTAATAAAGCAAAACAATTAAAGACAATATAGATGCTACAGAAGCTTTTGGTCAAAAGCTCACAAGTCACACAAAAATCAGAAATATTACTGCATACAACATACTCATATCTGTGTGTATGTGGGGGGGGGGGGCTTACATGCTTCCAGGATACCCACATCACATTTTGACCTTTCTATGTTTTCCCCTGACATAGAGAATAGCTGTTCCTCTCTGACATCACTCAGTATGGGTCTAACCTACACGAATGGCTGATAATGCCATATAGTAACAGCATATGCCTCCAGAGTCGACAGAGACAGATCATGGTCAAATGGAGTTCTGTGCAGGATAATGAACCATGCACTACCAGCCATACCAATGTTCCATTACTCCCAATACTATCTTATTCTTTACTGTACAATTATAACAGAGATTTGGTTTTCACATAAAACCTTTATTTCAAAATTTACAGAAAAAAATGACTGTGTTTTTCTAAATATAATAAAACACTTACACATGAAAACAAGCTTAGCATGTGAAACAGTAAACTTCTCTTCCCTTAAAACTCATATTTAGTGAAAATGCATCTAACCAATTAAACCACAAGAGATATGCTGGGATTCATAATCAAACAGCATATGGTGAAGCACTAATTATGTGAAGGGTGCAGTTATTCAAGTGACAAATCTGTAATACATTTACTAACAGCCTGGGATAATAGTGTCCCTTTCTGGGAGTAGCTCAGGAGTACTGTCTGGTGAAGTCACTTGATCAGTGTAGCACAGAAGATGAATGAAGGCTGAGGGAATCAAACCCTATACTATAGGAAGCAGCTCTTTAACACCTCATAGTCTTACTCATATGCACTAAGTCAAAGACAAAGACAAACTACTGTAACCCAAACACAGTGCATTTCACACTGGCATACTTGCAAACAACAAGCTAAATTAAAAATGTATTCATAGTTAAAATATTAATTTTAAACCTCATAGACTTCATGCTGTTCAGTTTATTCACAGCTAAATAAAAAAATGCACTGTCAATAGGACATTACTAAATAAAACTCCTCATGCTTTCTAATGTCTGGCCTGTTAGATCTTTTTTTTGTTTTTAAATTTCTGTGTTGTCCCTAGGATCCCATCATTATTACATTGTACTACTGCGGTTGAAGTTCATGCTCGTCTGTGTCAGGGCAGCAGGTACATCCATGATTACATGTTTTCAAAATACATTGTACTAGCTACCTTACATCCAAATAGTGAAATGTGAAGAGTGTCTGTCTTTGTATGTGAATTTGTGTATGTGTGTGTGTGTGTGTGTGTGTGTGTGTGTGTGTGTGTATTTGTTGGGTGCACATTACTTTTATATTTTTGATGCAAAATACTTTCTCCAAAAAGTTTATCTTACACCATTGTTCATACATTAGGTGTCTGAACTACTTTACATCAAAAATATAGACAAAAATATTTTAATGTTATAACCACAAATTTTCACGTGACTCTAGATGATTTTCACTGTTGAAGTGACACCCCGAACCCATGTGCAAAAATAGGAAAAAGAGGTTGTGGATGGATGGATATGTGGAGAAAGTCTTCTTAATTGGTGACGTTATTAGTCTCCCACCAGTATTGGGTGATGTCGCTGACCTTCTCAATTGTCTTCTTAGACATAACCTTATTAAGTCCCTATGAATCTAAGAAAATATAGTCATAGAAAAATGGCTTTAGTTATCTCTCTTATCCCCTTATCCCCCAGGTCAGGGCTGCACAAGTGTGGGTATATCCCACATGACTGATAGCTGAAATTGTATATGCAAATTAGGCATGACTGGCAGGCATGCAGATTTACTCATGTTATTTCTCACAGTTTTCATGGCATGTTAGAAAAGTGCAGGATTATCTGGTGGGTCATGGATATTCATTACATATTTGCTGACATCAGCAAGAATAAAGTTGTGGTCAGGGTTTGCTACTGCATACAGGTGAGTGACACAAAAAATAACTAAAGCCAAAACAGCTTTAGAAAAACTAATGTGGAACAACTTAATGTGGGACATGCCCATTTTCAAAGCACAATAATGCCCTCCAGGGTAGGCATTATCTAGAAATATTATCAGATCTTCCAAGGTTGGGAAGGCCCTTTACGTGTGGTATCAGGCTTCATAACAACCCTGGGTGGTTAATTATTTCCCTGTATTGTGCACCCTGTTGGGCATTGTGCATTGCTGCTTGCATAATGTTATTTATACACACATATATATATATACATATATATATATATATATATATATATATATATATATATATACATACATATGGGTTCACTTTATAATCCCAAAATCCTGAAATATCGAATTTCAGAATTTCGAGATCATAAAGCCGAAACCTTACAATCTAGAAACCCCAGAAGCGCGAATTTTAAAATCACGAATCCTACACTAACCATACACCACACACATACACATACACACACCTTCCCGCCCACACACAAACACACAGACCTATGCTACATACAAGCAGGGGGGCAAGCCCCCCTGCACATCCCCCTACTTAAATATACTAACTCCAAAGTTGCACTACACAGATACACACACGAAAACACCACCAGGCACCTACATTCCCCTTGCACACAAACATCACAGCCATAACACACACGGACACACTCTAAAGCCCCTAACCAAAACCCTTACACATAAATACTTACCTGAACTTCCACCTATCCATTCACACACAGCAACACCAGAAGAGTTACTTCAACATCTCAGAACTTCGGGATTTTGAAATTCGCGCTTTTGGGGTTTCGGAGTTTTGAGCTTTCCTCTTTATAATCTCTGGATTCTGAAATTCGATGTTTTAGAATTTCGGGATTATAAACTGTTCCCAAATATATATATATATATATATATATATATATATATATATATATATATATATATATATATATATATATATATATATATATATGTATAATATATATATATATATATATATATATATATATATATATATATATATATATATATATATATATATATATGGGAACAGTTTATATATATACATACATACACTGCGGTGGTGGTACTGCGGTAGCATTGTCGCCTCACAGTAAGAAGTTGTCCTGTTCGATTCTCAGCTAAAGCGTCTTCTGTGTGGAGACATATATATACATACATATATGTGTGTGTATATATATATATATATATATATATATATATATATATATATAAATATACATATATATGTGTGTGTATATATAAATACATACAAATATTTCTGGAAAAGGCAATAATGCCCTTCTAGCCTGTCAGTATTCCAAAACAGCCATTCCTATATGTGTCCAAGTTGTTCTTAAAAATATCTAAACTAATGCTTGTTTAATATAATTTGGTAGTCTATTCTCTGTCTCATCTTCACTCTTAGGGAACCATTTAATACATCTTTCATTCCTATATGATGTCTTATACATGTTGTCTGATAACTGTCTACTACTCTTTGATAACCCCAAACATTCCCAGAGGTACTTGTCTCTAAATACCTTATTTACCTGGTAGTCTCTTCTTCAGTATCTGTATGAAACACTATATAGTAACGATATTTTAATTTTTCATAATAACTTACACTTCCACATCCACAAATGTCATTGGTATATTTCCATTGTACTCTTTTCAGTTTACTCATGTTATTTTTCTTATAAGATTTCCATTTTATTATTCCATACTCTAGTGTGGGTCTAATGTAGTTACATTACAATCTATGATCTATGATGATCTAATTACAATCAATGATTTCATAATTTCTGACTTTTCAGCTTTTATAAATGTTTTTATAGGGACAGTAATTTTCTTTCAGAGACACTGGAAAGTGAGAAGTTGTATTTTCCACCCCACCTCCTGGAACAATAGCATCACTGAACTCATGCTGCTAGGTAGACAATACCTCAAAAACAAAATACAAGTATTAATCCTGAAAACATCTATTTGTTAGTACTAAGAGGCTAGTACATGCTCAAGAGCAACCAAAAAGTCCAACTGTCCTGCACTCAGTAGTAATAGTTACTTTGAGACTGTTTGCATGAGACCACCCTGTAATACTACCTTCTCTTGAAACTTACCCTTTCTTTTTACCAGATAATATACACAGGTGGTCTGCAAATTCCACATTGACCCTTTCCTTTCCAACAGCTCTGCACTGCTTTCTTTCTCCTTCACTACCTCACCAAAGGGATAGATCTATCGATGGCCATTTATTTTAACTGCAGATAGAGGAAAGAAATTCTGCTAAAATATATTTTGGCAATCTTAGCAAACAGTTTTTGCTGGGGTACAAGCCTCCTACACACGCTGGTGTGGGAGGCAAGTCCCCATCCCTTTAAATGTATATATGCCTACTCCATTGTTGCACAACAGTGGAGAAAAAGGATAGCTCTGTTGTCGCTGAAAGGTGTTTTGGTGTAATTTCTTCAATCTATTGGCAGTCAAAAACATGGCTGTTAGTAGACTGACTGCATTCCAAAAAATCAAAACACTGCATTTATGGAAATGAACTTCTACCAGCCAAGTAAAGACCTATAAAAATCACACACCTTTATATAATGTCTCCATTACATCACTGTTGCTCATCTGGTCAGGATATAACAGAAGGACATCCGTGGGTTCAATTCAAGCAGCTTTATTACACACAAACACATCAGGAATGAGGATTTGTAACTTAAACTTAAATATAATTATAAATAGACTGACTACCACACTCATACATGTTAATACTCTAGGTGTTCTCTCAAAATGGCACTGCTGCCTGCACGTGCTCACTATTTATATGCACGTGCTTACATCTGTTAATGCTTCTTAAAGGTACATACACACGCTCTGATCTACATCCTCCCTCTTTGAGAAACAGTCCATATATGAAATGACAGTATTCATAGATTCATAGATTCATACTAGGCTAACTGCCTTTGCGGGCCATTTTCAGCCTAGCCAATTATCCCATGTGAGAATCAAAACCCCCTGCCTGTTTGTGTTGTAAAGGTAAACCAACCATTATGCCAACATCTCACTCATGTATGAAAATTAATTTTTTGATATATTCCATGACATGGAATTTACAGAAATGATCTTTTGACATGCAATTATACAGAACTAACTGTCTGAATGCAATCATACAAAATTAGACACATATAAAACAATCATGTCCAGGTTACTGTGAAATACGACCTGATTGTGTAACATAAAAGTCAGAATTGGATCTAGCAATGGGGACTGTCTTCATGTTCAACTTTGGGGACAACTGGGACATCATCAGGAGGAGGAATGGATATTGAGATGTTCTTTGGTATGAACATTGTCAGGGTTGCTCTAATATCTAGAGTCTATATCACAGGTATGATGCTGCGACATCGCTTCTGACACAGGAAGAAGATGTCTGCAGTTTCTCCTGTATTCTATACCCTCAGTTCCACTAAAGTAGGATCTCGGCACTGCACATTTACCTCTCACTTGACCAATTCGATCAAAGCCTTTCATTGTTTACATCCACACTGTCTCTCCTTCTTTTAACGGACAAAGAAATCTGCTCATTTTATCATAGCTGGAAGTTTGAGAAGAATGCTTCTTAAAAAGTTGGGCTTTGATTGCTCTGTTGTTTTTAGCATTATGCACCAACAAACTAGAACTGATAGGCAAAGTTGTTCTGGTTTGCCTAGATAGAAGTCTCTGAGCAGGCGAGCCAAGTAGATTGTCACAGGGTATATTTCTGAGATTAAGTAAATTCAAGAAGATATCGGTATTGTCACTCTTTGACCTCTCTAGTAATTGCTTTGCATTCTGTACTGCACATTCAGCAAGGCCGTTTGACTGTGAGTATTCAGGACTACTAGTAACATGGATAAAGTCCCAGTCTTTTGCAAATCTCTGAAACAACTGACTGGTAAACTGAGAACCATGTGAGAAATAGCTTTGTGTGGACTAGCATGGACTGAGAAATGATGTTTCTTCTTAATAATAACAGCACTGGGTGTCAGGTTAGGTAGCAAATCGATCTCAAACCCATTTGAATAAGAGTCTACCAACACTAAGTAATACTGATTGTGCCACTCAAATATGTCAATCCCTACTGTTAACCAAGGTAGTTCAGGAATGTGGCTTAGCTGAAGTGTCTCTTTTTGCAAATGCAGTTTAGTACTGCTGCACACTGAGCAAGAAGAAAGCACTTTATCAATGTCTTTCGATAGAAAAAACTGAAATACTAGTCCTCTCACCTTTCTTTTGATAGAATTGGAACCTGGGTGGTCATGATGCAAAATGTGAATATATTCACGTTGTAAGGAAGTAGGAACAATAACTTTTGGAGCTTTGAAAATTATACCATCTTCCATCAGCATCTCATACAAAATGTGAATGTATTCACGCTGTAAGAATGTAGGAGCAATAACTTCTGGAGCTTTGAAAATTATATCATTTTCCATCAGTATCTCATCTCTGTATGGAAAGTAAGGTTATACTTCTAGAAGTACATAGGATTACTTTGACGGCCATCCTACATTGATGAAGTAGTTGAGCTTTTGTAAAATTGGATCAGTCTTTGTATGATATCTTAGCTCATCAAGTCTCATGGTAGAAAAATTACACACTTCCATGACATCAAAGTAAAAATTCCCTGCATCAAGCTGTTCCATGGTATTTCTGGGGGATCTAGATAAGATATCAGCCAGATAAAGAAGTTTACCTTTTGTATAGACCATTTTAAAATTGTACATTTGTAATTTGAGCATCATTATTTGTAGTCTTGCTGGAGCTGAATGCATAGGCTTCTTTAAAATAGTGACTACCAGTTGATGGTCAGTTTCTGTCTGGATAGCTTGGCCATAAATATAATCATGGAACTTTGAACATGCCAACACAATTGCCAAAAGTTCCTTCTCAATTTAAGCATACTGCATCCAGTTTGGGTAAGAGTTCTAGATGTATAGGCAACAGGTTTGCCCTCTTTAAGAATAACTGCACCAAGACCAAACTTTGAAGCATCACATGAAATAACTACTGGTTTGTGGACATCATAGTATCTTAATGAAGGCAGTTTAGCAGTTTGCTGTTTGAGGTTATCAGATGCTCTCTGGTGTTGTTCCAACCATAACAAGGCAACATTTTTACTTGTCAGCTTTCTTAAAGGCACTGATAACTCACTAAAGTCAGGGATAAAATACCAAGAAAATGCTGTAGGGCTTGGACATCGTCTGAGCTGGCATCTCAAGAATGGCTACTTGCTTAGAAGGGTCTGGTCATAAGCTTGTACTGGTAAATAAATGACCTATATAAGCAACTTTTAGTAGTCTGAATTTGCACTTGAGGACTGAGGTTTAAGTTCACTTCACACAATCTCTCCAGAACTTTCTTGATGTTTCTGTCATGCTCTGCTTCACCATTGCCTCCAACTAATAAATCATCAACTATTATTGTACACGGGTAGCCTGAAAAAATTGCCCCGTTGCACACTGAAAGACTTCACTGGCAGAATTTATTCCAAAAGGCATCCTGAGGAATCTGTATCTACCAAATGGGTTACTGAATGTAGTCAGTAGTGAAAATTTGTGATCAAGCATCACTTGCCAGAATTAACTCTTTGCATCTAAGACAGCAAAAACAATGGCATTTGGCATAAGGGTGGCAATCTGCTTGACTGTACACATAGGTTGATGAGGTCTTTTTAATGCCTTGTTCAAGTCTCTTGGGTCAATGCATAGTCTGATTTCATCTGAATTTTCCTTATGAGCAGCTACCATGGAAGACACCCACTCAATTGGGTCTGTGATTGGACAAATCACACCTTGCTGCACCATCTTGTCTAACTGGACCTTCACTTTGTCCTGCATAGCTATTGGAACTCGCCTTGCTGGTCTGATCACTGGACTGACCTCTGGGTCTACTTTCATGGAGTACACAACTGGAAGTTTGCCTAGCTTGTTGTCGAAAACATCAGCATACTCTGAGAAAATAGCATAACTGCAGCTGGAACTGTGACACGTGCTTACATGATGTACTTCTTTAATAAAAAAAAGCAGTTTCATTCTCAAACTGTCTCTGAGACCTAATAATGACTGCACAGGTCTTCGGACTACATAAAATTGCAAGCTGTAACTGTTCCCAGTCGAATAGCATGAAAACACTACGGAGCCTTTGGTTTGAATTTCTTTACCTCCATAAGCAATAAGGTTCGCACAACTGGCCAAATTAAATTGCTCACCAGCTCTCATGCTAGCAAATGTTTCTGCTGACATTACAATACACTTTGAACCAGTGTCTCCTTTGAGGTCTGTGGATTTACCATTGATCAGGACAATACAAAATACTTCATTCTTTGCCAACAAATCTACTGCATTAACCTTTTCACTGACCACTGAAACACCATCTAGATAGAAAGTAGGTTTGCAGCTTTCTACATGATCAACTTGCTTCTTAAGTGACCTTTCTTAATAACTGATGAGACTTACTTGATTTACAAAACTTTTGAAAATGGTTAAATTTTTTACACTTGTGGCATTGCTGACCAAATGCTAAGCACTTCTCTCTTTTAGACTCATATTTGGCACCACAATTATGACAATTAACGATAAGACTTGACTTGGGTTTTGCTGACTCACCTTTATACTGCACTGACCATGCCCTTTTTACTGAGCTAGTCTTGAAACTTGCTAGAAAGCTACGGGTTCTCCCTGGTAGACCTGCAGGGATTGCAGTTGCCATGTGTTTAAGCCTGTTTCTGCTTGCCATGTGTTGCATGCTGTCTACGTTTGCTCTAGAGCAGTGATGACAAACCTATGACACGCATGTCAAAGGTGACACACCATGACATTTTGGGTGACACAACAGCCTTCACCAGCACCAGAGTTACCAGGGAAACTGAATGAACAAAAATACTAGGAATATGTGACCCTGCACGTATCTATTAAAACTCAGCAGAACAAAAAATAATTAACTGATGTTAATCAAATCAAATGCAGTGTATTCCATATTTTTTCCAGTTCAATTCAAAATTACTATTAATAGTAGGGTAATTTTTGGTGCAATATTTTAAGCCCAATTATCAGTGCGCATATTGTTTTCTCTATTGTAAATCACTGATGTTTCTTTTACTTTTATTATACATAGCACACAATTGGACTGTATTTTAAATAAATGAATATGTAAAGAATTGTGTCCCTTTTCTTCATGGGGGAGGGGGGTGTGACATGCCAGCACAGTCAAGCTAGGTATTTTCCAAATTGCTGACACGCTGAACCCAAATGTTTGTCATTACTGCTCTAGAGGCTGATGAAACAATGCTTTTATCACTTGCAAGCATATTTGTGTGCCTTTCTGTGAGCTCACGGATTTGACAAATCTCTATGGCTTTACTTAATGTTAAATCACTGTCATGAAGCAGAATCATTCTCACTGCAGTACTATTAACACCACACACAAGCCTGTCCTTTATTAATTCATCTTTCAAGTCACCAAATCTGCATGTTTTCGCCTCATTTCTTAAGTCAGTGATATAAGCTGCCAAGGTTTCACCTGACATTTGGTCTCTTGTATAAAATAAGTGTCTGTCTAATGTAACATTTGTCTGGGGGTTGCACATTTCACTAAATTTACATTTTAAGCATTCAGGGTCCTCCCTTGATTCAGCCGGTACCACAATATGATGGTTTTCCCCTTCTCCTACATATACTTCTGGTGTTTACATAAATGAATGCTCTCTTTCAATAGCTTCTGAACCAGCTAAGTTAAGCAAAATGAATGCCCTTGTATGTGCATCTTTGTCAGAAAAAGCTGCTTGTATGAAAATATCGTATTCCTGCTCAAATACTCTCCAATTTTCTGCTATATTATGATCAAACACAAGTGAACTTGGTCTGCAAAATGCCTCTGCCATGTCAACACACACAGTAGTGAAGGTGCTTGAAATTATGTACGAACATACACACACACATATATATATATGCCAGAACTTTATTACTTGTAGCTATGTCCAACAGCACAACAAAGTCTTTGAAACAACTGCACTTTGCCAAACAAGTCCCTGTAGCACAGGAACACTGTAAAATAACTGTACTTTATGAAATCTCTCCTTATCAGTGTAAGAACTACTTCGAAATGACTGTACTTTGTAAATAAACTGTATGCAGCAAGAAGAAGCTCAGAGTAAGAAACATGAGATGAATGCACTTTGCAAATAAACTGTACACAGGACAAGAACCTTTCAAAATGGCTGTACTTTGCAAAATAACTCCATACAGTGTAAGAAACACTTGAAATGGTGGCACTCTGCGAATAAATGCACACAGCACAAGAAACTTTTCAAAATGGCTGTACTTTGACTGCACTTTGCAATATAATGGTACTTTGCACCTAGCAAACTCTTTGAAATAATTGCACCATAATAAAGCACACACTCTGCAAACACTTAGCACACTCTGAGATACTTTGGAAAACTCTAGTTAATGCTTTGAATGGCTTTGATCAATGTGAAATAGTAGTTTGTGCCCAAAACACTGTCTTTTACTAAAAAACACACAGTCACCTTGCTCTTTAAGCTTAATTTGCCCTTTTCTTGCACTCATTTTGCCCTTTTTGTCTCTTATCATGCTCATTATACTTTTCTTGTGCCCGTTTTACTTCAAACATGCTCGTTATGCAAACCAAAGGTAATTCTGAGCCCCTTATGAATATTTCTGCTAGTTTTATCCAATATCATAGTTTCAAACATTTTGTTTTATTAAGTATGTGTTTTGTGCCTTTCGTTTGATTAATAATACGTCTTGTGCTACTCATTTGATTAATAATGCATTTTGTGCATTACAAATGTACCATTTCATTTTCTTCACCAAATAAATCATTTGTGCAGTTTTTGTTACCTTAAGTTAATTTCTGGCCATTTTTTTGTTTGCCTGAGTTCTGTTTCACACAACCAGCTCAATCTGCCTTCACCTTCAACTCTGCATCTCATGGCTTGAAGAAGTTGTTAATCCCAGTTCTGCCACCATGTCGCTCGTCTGGTCAGGATAAAGCAGACGAACATTAGTCGGTTCAGTTCAAGCAGCTTTATTACACACAAACACATCAGGAATGAGGCTTTGTAACTTAAACTTCAATAAACGTATAAACAGACTGACTAGCACACTCATACATAATATAACTGAAATTTTTTGGGAAGACAATATCCATTGGAATAAGTCTTAAAAGCTTTGAAAGATGTAAAAGAAGGGAGAAACATAAACTATTCCCCATTTTAGGTAAAGGAAGACATGCAATAGTTACTGACGATGCAGAACTTAGTATAAAAGATTTTAATGAAGCATATGTAATGAATTTTAATGAAGATGCTTACATTTGTAATTGTTGATTTTCTAAAGTAGCAGGTACTTTAAATATATTTTCAGAGCTTCCAATATTTATTTAAAAAAAGACACAATTTAAAGAATATTATAAAACATAATGTCAGAATCAATATTGATTAGAGGCATAATCCTGTTGGAACATTTAAATGTGATATTTGTAAATAATGTGTTTGTATATCTAATACTGACCCCATTAATTTAATAGCTCAGGATTATATGCAATTATAATTTTTACAGTTGTAATAGTAAAGGAGTGATATGCATTGCATATTGTACAGAAAGTCCTTTTTTACATGGGGAAGGCAAGAGAGATTTGTAAGAAAATGAAACTATGAACATATTTATGATATTCAACAATGGAATGAAACCAGTGCTGTATATAAAGAAACAAATCTATACAAAAAAGGACATTTCAGGTTTTTTGTTTTTAAATACTGGAGGAAGTACTATTGACCCAAAGGGGGGCATGCGAGATTAAGACAAAATAATGATTGTTTTTTATTTATTTATTTATTTACATTAAAAAAGTAATTAAAGTAAAGTAATTTTGTGGGTAGGAATGTATAGTACAGTTCTGCATAATGAAAGTTTTTAGAAAATGTAATGAAAAAAATGACAATTTTTTAAATGAATATATATATATATGTACATATATATGGATCCATGTTACATGGACGAAAAGCCACATAAACGAAGACCAGTTCACCGAGATAAGACCGCCAACAACGGAAATGCCCGACAATGGTGAGTAGTGCGGAATGGGATGTATTCCCATTCCCACAATGTGGTGTGATCTCGGAGTTAGAATATTGAAGTAGGGGGTGGGGGGGCTTGCCTCCCTGCTATACAGGTATTTGTAATTGTGCTTCGGTGTTTTACGGAGACGGAAATAGTTTCTGTGCTGTTATTTGTGGACTTACCTTTGTCGGGCATTTCCATTGTTGGCGATCTCATCTCAGCAAACTGGTCTTCGTTTATGTGGCTTTTCGTCCATGTAACATGGACCCATATATATATATATATATATATATATATATATATATATATATATATATACATATATATATATATATATATATATATATATATATATATATATATATATATATATATATATATATATATCTATACACACACACACACATATAAATATATATATATATATATATATATATATATATATATATATATATATATATATATACACATATATATATATATATTTATATGGGTATGCATCACTTCACCTAAAACTCATTTTACCTAAACTCAATTCACCTAAAGCAAATCACCTAAAGTTTATTTCACCTAAAACTCATTTCACCTAAAACTCATTTCACTGACAAGTAGTACAATAAGGCAAATCAAAGTTATATGTCCTTTTTCCCCACTGTAGTGCAATCCTGTTGTTAGTATATATAGTTGGGGGGGGGGCCTAGCCCCCCACTTATTTTGATTTTATGTTGTCTGGTTTTGTTTTACATTATTTGGTAAAAGCCAACTAAGTGGGAGGCTACGCCCACCACACCTCCCAATATGGGGGGGTTGTGCCCCACTTACAATATATAATAACACCAGGATCACACTAAAGTGGAGAAAAGGACATATACCTTTTATTTGCCTTATTGTACTACTTGTCAGTGAAATGAGTTTTAGGTGAAATGAACTTTAGGTGATATGGTCTTGGGGAAATGAGTTTAAGTGAAGTGATACGTACCTATATATATATATATATATATATATATATATATATATATTTATTTATTTATTTATTTTTTGTTAATGGAAAGAAAAGATAGCAAACAGTTTTATGGATTTGGTACATTTAGAGTTCAACTATTGGGTATATATGGCCCTATAAAATGGGTCTACTTCATTTGACCTATATTTCATATGATCGAAATTAATTTGATTGAGACCAAATTACCTAAATTTCATTTGACCTAAAACTCATTTCACTGACAATGAGCACTGGCAGTCTGTAGAGCACTGTAAGGCAAGTAAAAGGTATATGCTCTGCTCCCCACTGTAGTGTGACCCTGGAGTTAGAATATATAGTTGGGGGTGTGTGGGGGCTCAGCCCTCCACACTGGGGGTGTGTAGGGTGTAGCCCCCCAAAAAAGTTCAGTTTTGCCGAACAATATAAAATCAAACCACAGAATATATAATCAAACTAGATGGGGGGCTATGCTCCCCACACCCCCCAATTTGGGGGGCTGCACCCCCACACACCCCCTAACTATATATTCTAACTCCCGGGTCGCAGTACAGTGGGGAACCGGGCATATACCTTTTACTTACCTTACAGTGCTCTACAGACTGCCAGTGCTCACTGTCAGTGAAATTAGCTTTAGGTCAAATGAAATTTAGATCAAATGAAGTTTAGGTCATTTGGTCTCAGTCAAATGAATTTCGATCATATGAAATTTAGGTCATATGAAGTAGACCCCTTTTTAACATATTTAGTTTTGTGTTTTATTCATAAAAGTAAAATATTTTTAATTTCATTAGTTAATGTATTAGGTAATGACAACTGCAGGATGTAATGTAATAGAGGTATTATATAAAGGTGTGATTTTGCGTGGTATTTGGATTCTGATGAAGTCTTTGCTGGCAGCAGATGAAAACACTTTGTTTTGCTTAATTGTGCAAAATTAAATAAAGTATGGTGATTTTTACAGATCTTATCTCAGCTGGTGGAAGTTCTTTTTCATAAGTGCAATATTTCATTTTTTATTTGTTTTTTTCTGCACTTTTTTTCTGCTCTTTTTCTGGATTTGTAGATTAACTGTTTTCCTCCAAAGCATCCCTCCCCTTCACTATTTTCATATAGCTTTTTTGTCTTGGCAATTATCTGTCTGATCTTCCTGCTTGGTCTATAGCATTCCAGTATTCTCACCCCCACCCAGTTCAACAACTGTATCCTTCTATCCATAGCTCTCAACCTTCCTTCTCCAAAAGGAAGAAAACTACTGCTTAGAATGTGGAACAAATGGGCAAAATGTGGAACACTTACTAAAGTACTAATAACTTCACATAGGAAGCTCATAGGATGGTAAAATTTGCTAGTCTTTTACGTTTAAGGACTTATCTTTATTAATTAATATGGTTCTGCTCTCTTTATCATGGATATCAGTTAAAAAAACTTCCAAAAATTGAATGTGCAACAGATATTTTTAATGTGGAACTTCAAGGAACATGAATGTAGAGATAAATGGGGGCAATTTTGGTCCTTAGGCGGGAGGATCTAATTGGGGCATGGGAGTTTAAGATTTATAGGAATTTTGTATTGAAAAAGGTTACTGCTTCATCTAGTTGGAGGTTTAGCATAGGAGACCAATCACATGCTTTGAGTTCATTTTGGAAGGATTGAAGAATTTTTTGGAGCGGCAGGTTATAATATTATGAAAATTAGGACAATGGGTTTTCTGCCTAATAACATAGGTTATCATGTGGTCACTAATATCGTCTGGAAGGATTCCTGGTTTATAGGTAGTAAGATGGCTATTGAGAAGGATCCAGTCTAAGGTGGTAGCTTTATTACTTGGTTTATGGATTCTGGTAGGAGTGGTAATTATTTGAGAGAAACCATGTAGATTTATGTGATTGGTAGGATTGTGTAAAGAGCAAGTTATCCAGTCTATATTAAAGTCTCCTAGAATAATGGTTTCTTGAGGCAGGTGTGAAGAGAGGTGATAGAGTATGTTTTCAAGTGTATTTGTATTATTTCCTGGAGGAAGATATATACAAATAACATAGATGGATTTGGAATTGTTAACTACTAGCCTGGCAGTTAGGATTTCTGCATTGTTAGTTGGTGGTAGGTGCATGTCAAAGGTGCTAACTTGGAGTCCTGATTTGTACAAAATGGCTACTCCACCGCCTTTTTTGGTTTTACGGTTGGTTCTTAGGATATTGAACCCTGGAGGAATAATTACCTGGTCAAGGGTAGTGGGTTTTAGCCATGTCTCTGTTATGCAGAGAATGTCAAAGGAATAAACTTGTAAGAGTGCATGAAGGTAGGTAGTTTTGTTGTTAATGCTACGGATGTTAAGGTGTGCTATCAGGAGGGAGTTAGTTGGTCTACTTATAGTGGTGTGATTAGGTGTTGTTTAGTTATTTGGGAGATTGAGTGTATGAGTCTTGGGACCGGGGTTAGGATGAATATTGCCGGCTAATAGAGGGTGTTTTTGAGGAAATTGGATACACTTTAGAATTTTGTAGATAGTGAGAATGGACCGTTTGACGTGGAGGTAGGTTAAGTGGGTAGGTCTATGGTACTTAGGAAGAAGGTATGTAGAGGTACAGGTTATATTACTATGTTGGAGAGTATGTCTTAGGGATTTAGGGAGAGTTTGTTGGTTGGGATAGTGTTCAAGGAAGGAGAATTGTTCAAGGGAGGTTAGTGTGTAAGGTATAGTGAGAGCTACAAGAGTTGCAGTTAAGATTAGAGGATGAGTGGAAATTGATTTCTGTGTTGAACCCATTAGGTTGAAAGAGAAATGGTAGAAATCAGTGGAGAGAGAGATTGAATGTGGAGGTATGTGGGAAGGGGGTGGAGAGTGGTATGGAAGTAGTGGGAAGGAGGACGGAGAGGAGAGTTAAGTGTGTTGGTTTGAAAGAGATATGAGAGTGGAAGTAAAGAAGTGTGGTGGATTGGGTGAGATAAGGGTTAATAAAAAAGAGTAAAAAGGAGGAGGAAGAAAAGTTTCTATACTGTGTAGTGGTTCAAGGTAGGGTGAGGAAGGAACAGGTGTTGGAAGTAATCCTTAGAATAGTTAAGATATGAAGTTGCAGATGTGGGGGTGTGGTAGAAGTGTGGCAGGGAGTTTTGATAGGGGGAAGAAATAGGAAGGGGAGTGGTAAGGGAGGTATACAGTTAGGACCACTGGGGGTGGGTGGGAATTGGGGGTAGGGTAGGGGAGCGGAGTGAGCCCGAAGGGCGAACGGAGCGAGTTAGAGCAGGTAAGTAACAGATTCCCTGGAGTCAATCAGAGAGGAGGAGGAGGAAAGCCAGAGACAGATGCAGTAGTCACAGGTAAGTATTGAGTGACTTCTGTAGTTCAAATGACAGAAGAAAAGGGGGATAGGATGAAAGATAAGACGATAGTGGAAAGGGAAAGAAAAAGAAAGGCTAAACGGATAGAGAGGAGATCCTAAAGATTGTGAGAGAAGAGATTAGTGGGTGAGCAAAAGGTAATACGAGAAAAGGGGAAATCAGGTAGGGGAGTAGTATCATTAAATTAGGAGAAACCAGAGGAAAGGTAATAAGCAAATAGGTTGGCAAAACATCGCCCTCTAGTGGTCAAGGAGCAGAATGCGGGATAAGTTAGAAACAAATAGTAGCTAGAGGTGACTCCAACAGAATAAGTCAGGGAGGGGGGAATACACCGCAGGTACAAGGACAGGTAGGGGTCTGGCTGCTGGCTATCTGACTCAGTGCCTTAAACAATCTGTAAAGCTGGGTAGGAGATATCTAAAAGGTTAGACTAAGTTTACACAATGGTTGCAGAGAGGATAAGTCTAAATACACTTTAATGTTTAGGACCAGGGAAAAAACATACTTCCTTATTTGATTGACTCAGGAAGGATTATAGTCCGAGTGAGTCAGCAGAATTAGATGACCTTACGTTAGGATGGCTTGAAGGCAGGTTTGTGACAGGGTCTCTTAAGACCACGCAGGTCCTTTCAGTAGAGAAGAGGGGTCAAGCTAGGCAGAATAGAAAGATACAATAGGCATTAGGAGTGAGGGCAACAAAACGGTGAAATCAGACCCTTAATTTCAAGTAAAGAGCACACAATGCAGACACTAAGGCAACAGTATTAAGTTAGCTCAGTAAACATTCATGAGGCATTATCAAGAGACAATTTCATCATCCTTAGGAAAAGTTGGAGAGAGACTCTTATTATTACATGGAAAAACAAAGTACTCCTTTGTACACAAAGTACACAAAGGAAACTAGGCAAAAGATCCACCTCAGAAATAAACTTTGGAACAAATGGAGATCACCTTTATTTCAAGCAATTAAGAAATGCCACCAAGAAAGACATTCTCAGAGATAAAAAAGACTACTACTCTAAACTCCTTCAATCCCAAAAAGCACAACCTCAAAAATTCTGGTCAGGCATTAACAAACTACTTCAACCAGGACACTCTAAAACTCCTTCACCTTCTGGATTCCAAAATAACTCCAACCAGATTCCAGATGCTTTCAATAACTATTTTACTGAAGCCATTCTAAACCTTGCAAATTCTATACCACCAAGCACCACATTGCCTCTAAACACCCCTAATCCTACAACTCCTACTTTTCATTTACAACTTGTTCCTACATCCCTCATTTCTAAATTCCTTCAAAAACTCAAACCCTGCACCCCTTCTGCTGATTGCCTTCCAGCAGAATACCTACAAATAGCAGCTAAAGCCTTTGCCTACCCCATCTCCATCCTTATAAATAGAACTATATCTGAAAGCAAAATCCCATCCATATGGAAAGTTTCCCACATCATCCCCCTACACAAAGGTGGCACATCTACTGAGCTATCAAATTTTCGGCCTATAGCCTTACTCTCACCCATTGCTAAAATAATGGAGAAATGCATACATAGACAGCTACTTGACCACCTTATCCACAATAATCTGCTTGCCAATTGCCAACATGGCTTTAGACCATTCCACAGCACTACTACTGCTCTACTATCCTTCGCCAACTCTATTAATGAAAATCGCAACAATACTTTCTCTTCTGCCCTATTTATAGACCTCTCAAAGGCCTTCGACATGGTGAATCACAACTTACTCATTGAAATCCTAAAAGCCCAATCACTTGACTTACAATCACTTCTTTGGTTTAAATCCTATCTTGAAAACAGACAGCAGGCTGACCTTTGGAATAATACCCTTTCTTCTTCCCTCCCAGTGACAATCCGTGTACCTCAAGGCTCGATTTTAGGTCCTCTTCTCTTCTCATTATTTATTAACAATCTACATACCAATATTCCACAAGCCACTTGCATCCAATATGCAGATGACTCAACATTAATTTGTTCTGCGAAATCCATAAACTCTCTTCAACTCCAAACCCAGTCAGTATTAAACACTGTTGAAAAGTGGTTCATGCAACACTGCCTCCTTCTGAAACCCAAAAAAACAAAACTACTACTCTTTGCTCCTACTCCTAAGTCGTCTATCCCTAACTTCATAGTAACCTCTAGCAATGGCACTAATATAGTCCCTGATACCTCTACCCACTTACTGGGAGTTACAATTGACAACTCCCTTAGCTTCGATGAACACATTAATTCAACAATAAAAACTGTCAACGAAAAATTAGGTGCTCTCTATAGAATCAAGCCCTTCCTTACCCCTCCAGCCAGAATTACTCTTGTGCAGACCCACCTTTCCTCTACCCTCTTCTATGCTTCTGCAATTTATACTAATCTATCTAGAAATAACATTAATAAACTTTCCACCTGTCATAATAACATAGCTAGATTTGCTACCACTGTCATAATCTCAAACAATTGGAATGGCTTGAACTGCATAATAAGCTACTCTATCAGCAACTTGTGATAACCCAAAAAATCCTCTATCACCCCAATAATACACCAATCCTCACTAATCTAATCGCCCCCTACAAAAATCTCCCTACACTTCGCTCAGCAAGCAAACCTCTAGTTTCTAATGTCAAATCAAGCAACAAAGCAGGGGACTCACTCTTTTCCAACACAGTAGGTAAAAGCTGGAATCAACTTCCAACTGAACTGTCTTCACTTGCCTCCACACATCTATTCAAAAAGCATCTTAAAGAATATCTAAAGAATCATTGGCTTTGTCCCTGCTCCAACCCTGACTGATTATACCCAATATACAAAAATTTCATAACTAAACTTGGTTCCTATTGCTCATGCTACTATAGTGTATACTTCCCTGATAAAAGTGAACGTCTACTCTCATCTGATAACTATTGCTCTTTCCCTATCTTCTAACCTCATAACAAAAAAAAAAAGTCTTCTTTTTTATGAGTATCCCTTACTAAAATTGTTACTAAGTGTTTTATTTCATGTCATTTTTTTATTGTATCTAATGATTTTTTTGTAAACTTGTCTACTGTTATATTGTATACTTGTCTTTGTAACTTGCAGGAGCTTTTCTCCCCGGGCCTCTACTGAAAATGGACATATATCCAGTTAGACTAGCCCGGTCAACAAATGTAAAATAAAATAAAAAATAAAAATGTTTTAGGACCACAAATGAAGAAGATCTCTCGTAATGAGGTACACTTGAGATGCATCCTTCTAACACACATTAACCTGCAGCCATTTTCTATCTGCTAACTGTATGCCTTTTTCTTTTCAAAATCTCAGTGATTGCTTTCTGTGGCTGTGTTTGCACAGATTTCTGGGTGGGTGCAATCCACTCTGCTCATCTGCCCAATCCCCAGTCCTACCCACCCTTCTCTACATTTGTGCATTTGCTCCCTCCTCCTACCACTCACTGCCAGCAAACCAAACTATCACAGCACCTCCCCAACCACTATCCAGTCTCTCATCACCTTTTACCTAATAAAATTAACCAGCCTCTCCTCACAAACCACCTTATAACTACATATCACCCCCTCCTCTATATGTCAGCCAATCAAATTAACATAGCACTGCTCTAGTCTTTTACCAAGAACCAATCTCAGCCCTTCAAAATTGCCACATATACTCTAAGCTGATCCTCCACTTTGCAATCTCTGATCAGTCCGTCTCCAGAATAAATTATCTTCCTACTATATAAACCTTTAACCGGGGTACCTGTTTTTCCTGTCCATTCAAGATCTCTACATTCACTCCCATACTATATTTACCTGTCTCTATAGTAAATGTCAGAAACAATCAGCTGTAATTCCTTTTTATATCTTTTGAATCCATACCTAACTTGTTTGGTAGTAGTTCAGCTACTATTAGCTCTACTTCCTTTATACCTGTACCCCCATCATACTCCACTTCATCAGGACAAGGGTGTAACCATAACAAATCCATCAGGACTACTGTGTAACATTACCAAGTTATATTTCTTTCTTACGTTTCATCTCCAATGGATTCCTTCTTGGCATCCACTTCTTTTGATCTACCACAACTAAATTCTGTATATTTCTTACCCTTATTTCTCACTATCAGCATGTATAATAATATTACCTCATTCTGCTGCATTACACTAAACCACAGTCATGCTAAACATTAACATGAGTAGCTTCCTTCTATATCTAGCACTTTACCATCAAACTGCATCCCCATGCTAACCTCACCAACAACTTTAGACTACATCCCTAAACTTATACAACATGCATCTTAAGCACAGGCTGCTTCAAAGTGCCACCTCATGTCCTGTCTCACCTCAGCTTTTCTCTCTGACTATAATACAACTAAGGAAATACTCCACATAACGTCATAACTATTATCTATTAAACTGGGAATAAAACACAGAAACAGAAATGAACATGTCATTAATTATCAAGCAAAGAATTTACGTGTCAAACTTTCAGGTGACATTCACCCAAACCCTGGCCCTTCCATTCTTTCTACCACAAGCCCCCTTACCTCAGCCCATCCACTATATCCACCCACCCCTCATGAGAGTAACAAACATCCTCAAACATGATCAGTACCAGACCTATTCTTTCTCACATAAACTGCCAAATAATATGCATTAAAATACCTGAATTACATACCTGGCTAGGTATCCAATCATCAGATATCCTGGTCCTAACAAAAACTGGGCTTAAACCTCAAATACAATATCATGAAATTTTAACCCCAGGCTACATTATCTTAAGACCAGACAGACCTCAAAAAAGAGCAGATGGCATCTGAATAATAAACCCTGAAACCATTAACTTCTCACCTTACACACAAAATCCCCTTCCCTTCAGTAATGCTGGAATATTAATCTCATTATTGCAAATTAATTACCACAAACACATTTGCATTGTCACTATCTATATTCCACTGGCAACAATAACCTCATACTAGAATACCTGCTATCATGGTCAGCTTTAATATAAACCAAAAAAACATTATTCTAGGTGATGTAAATATTAGTTGGCTAGCCATAAGTGTAACCCTCACATCCAATACTGTTAATCTATAATACTTCCATCCTTGACTGGGCTCTTACATCTGATCCCAACAAATTATTCAGCTCAGGAACTCCCCCCCAACTCTCTCAGTGACCATCTCCCAATATGCATACAAAGATTACCATTATACATACCAAAAACACACACTACAACATGATTTGCAGCCTATCTAAATTTAGTAAAAACTCATTAATTTCAATATTAAAATAAATAAACTGGCATAGTCTAAAACATCTACCCCTAGATGATGATGCATCACACTTTGTTGATACATTTCTCAACATCCTAAGTCAACTGGCTCCTTTAAGGTACAAAGAGGTTACGTTCATCCTTGCCTCCTCGCTTACAAAGTCTACAAAACAAGTAATGAGAAGTAGGGATAAAACCTGGAAAGTCTGGTGCCAACAGAAAATAGAGTCCACCCTACATCAGTACAGAGAACTATGAAACCAAACCAAAACACAAATAGAAAAAAGGTCAAAAGACCTACTACAATGCCTTTTGAGCCTCTCACCACAACAATCCCAAGGTGTTTTGGTTATCTGTACATAGCATGCTAAACTCTGGCTGCCCAACCCAGACTTCTGCTACCAACACCAACCCTAGTCAACCTATAGCTAGCCAATTCAACACTCACTCTGTAAACCCTGTAACTACCCTCATCAATATAAATACACCACACACACACACACACACACACACACACACACACACACACACACACACACACACACACACACACACACACACACACACTGTCAATTCATATTCAACAATGCACTTTCCTGTATCTTCTTTGTCTTAATCCCATTCCTGCCTCATACTTCAAAAACCTCCCACTGAAGCTCAAATCCACCAGTCCAGCTGCTGACTTCCCAAGAATACTTAAAAATAGTTACTGTATCTCTGGCCTACCCACTCTCAATCTTAGTAAACAGCTCCATCTTAGAAAGTGTGTCCCCTTCATCTGGAAAAATGTCTCTTACAACACCTCTTCATAAAAGAGGTAACTCCACTGATCTCAATAATTTCCATCCCAATGCCATTCTATCTCCTCTGCCTCAAATACTTGTAAAATGTGTACAACACAACTTCTCAAGCATCTCACTGACAAATGCCTACTCTCTTAAACCTATCATGGTTTCAGACACCCGCCTAGCACTAATACTGCATTAATACGTTTCACTAACCAAATTAATCAGTACAAGGACTCTGGAAAAGTGTCATCTCTACTCCTTGATATATCTAAAGTATTTGACACCATATCAAAACAGTTACTGTTAGATCATCTAGCTTTACTAAATCTAGGTCATCCCACCTTCTCTTGGTTCCATAGGTAAATGGCTTAAGATAAACTCTTTTTCACATATCTCCATAGGAGTTCCACGAGGCTCAATTCTAGGTTAAATATTGTTCAATATTTTCATCAACAACCTAAACAAATCCACCAAGGAAGTCATTGTCATCCAGTATACAGATGATGTGACAATCACCTTACCTGATCTTCATGAAGAAAAACAAAACTCCTTTTCCTCCATTGAGTGCTGGATCAAAAATTCTTCCCTCCTCATGCACTCCAAAAAAAAAACAAGTTTATGCTATACACTCCAAAGTCTTTTACCAACAGCAAAAGTAACTTCTGTATCTCATTGGCCAAGAAAACTCTCAATGAACTTCTCTGCTACACAAGCCTTCCTGGTGTCACTATTGATGAGCAGCTAATCATTGACCTCCACTTCTAACAAGTAATCAATAACCCAACAAAAATTGGGACTGCTGTACAGAAACAAATACTACCTAAACAAAACAACCGGGTAAACCTTCACTACATCCTTTCTCTTAGCCTCACTGTTACACACAGCAGCTGTTTCCACCTACCTACAACAGATTGCTACTAGCCACAAAGCAAATTCACATCATTGCCTAGTACTAAAACAGCTCCACTGGCCAGAATACCAGTTTAACTAGCCACCTTTCATTCAGTAGTTGTCAATAAACTTGCACCTCAACGCTGTCCAGTCCTGGTAACTATTGTGGAGCCTTCCTAATCAGCCAGACCACTGTGCTCCCTGAAAAAAAACTTTGGCTCACAATCAGTAAATCTCATAGTTCTACCGGAAATTCTATTTACTCTAATTACCTCTTAAAAATCTGGAATTCCATCCCTACCTCTATTAGGTAACATGATAATCTGTACACCTTCAAGTCCATTTTAAAACTCCACTTCAGTAACTCATAGCTGTGCTCCTGTGCTTCACCAGGTTACTTTTCTTCACTACTGTCCTTACTTAGCTGTCTGTCTCTCTGATTTTAACTATGCAGGTATCCAAGCTCTTCCAACTTACTTTTTCATGCCATGTCGTATAGACTAGAAATTATGGGAGCTTGCTTTAATGTACTGCTGATTGTATGCTCATTATTTTTGATTCACACTACTATGAACTGTGGTTTTCCATCACTGTATTACTTTATTAAGCACATCAGTCTTAAATTACTGCAAAGTAACTCTAATTGTACTACTGTCTAATACTGTAATTTTTTTGCACCTGCCAAGGTTTACAGTTTTATTATACGTGACGCTTGTAAGTCTTATACTACTGTAAAAAATGTTCGAACTTAGTGTTTGTGGAGCTTTTCTCCCCAAGCTTCCACTGAAAAGGGGATACTATTTTCTAGTGGACCTTTCCAGTCAATAAAAGTAATCAATAAATAAATAAATTAAATAAATAAATAAATAAATAAATAAATAAATAATAAACTATCATTAGCCAGGAGGTTGATATGATCAGAAAAACTCAAAGCTGGATCTGCCCATGCACTACTCCCTTAAATGAATCCATTTTCAATTGCTGTATACTGTATTAAATATTCACCCTTCAGTCTATAGTTCCCAGTTCTAATATGTTTAGTTTTTGATGTATTTATCAGCATATTATTCTCCTGTACCCAAATTGTCAGTTTAGTCAAGATGGTTTGCCCTATCTGTAGCAAATGTCATCAGCTTACCCATTTTCAGGTCATCTGCATAGACACTAGAGATCACTTAAGATGAAAAAAATGTAGATTTGAAAGATACATCATAAACAAGTATTGGCCTGGGACAGAGCTCTGTGTGAATCCCTGACCGGAACATCGAATTTCACCTGTCCAATTGTGTTATGATACTTGCTGTGTCATATTTGTAAACTTTGCAGCTATCCATCTTGCCAATATTACATTAATACCTAGCTGTTCTAACTTCTTGATCACTGTTTTGTGTATGATATTACCAAAGGTTGAAGTTAAGTCTATATAAATGACATCCCAGTACAATTTTTCATTTACATCTATTATATTATTATAAAACATCTTACAAGTAGTTTTATTGATCTATTTTTAACATATTCATGCTGATCTCTTGTTCTAAGTCCCAGCCTTTCTAATTCTGATAATAATTTATCCAAAACAAACTTACCTTTTATTTTCCACAACAAGAAAGCAAACGCATAAGTCTATGTGCCTCTGGGTTTGTCCTGTTCTCCTTTCCCTTAAAGATGGGTTTAACAAGAGCATGTTTCCAGTCGTGAGAAATCTCCCCGTACTTAAATGACCAAGTGAATAACAGGTTTAATGGTACTGCAAGTGCATGTTAAAGTGTTTGTATGTCATCACTTCTAACTCTAGCTCCTCCCTGTGCTTTGTTTGGGTCCAGTTTGAATAGTTCTTTTTAAATATAATCTAATTTAATATCAGTATTTAAAGTTAGGTGGATGTTACAAACACAATTCTCCTCATTTTGGGGCCAAACTATTGGGCATAAGATTTTGCTGTTGTATCTAAAACCTGTTGTGTTTGAGAATAATTTTTAGAATCTGTTTATCAGTTTGCAGGTCTTTACTTCTGCCAGATATTTTTTCCTGCTCTTGTCTCACAATATGTTTAATTTGTCTATCCAGCTTGTTTATTTCAGTTTTCAAAGTTATAGTACAAACTAGTTTCCACTTCTTACATTTTTTATCCCTTGTTATTACAGAAATATGCTTTCCTGACCTTGTGTGCCTAGATCCTGTTATTTTTTTGTTTGTTTATTTATTTATTTTTCTTTGCATTCAAGAAAATTCCATTTCAAAGCTTGTCAAAACTTGTCAAGATCCTTCTGCAGTCTTTCTCCTGAATGCACCACAACAATTAGTCACACATAGGTACTGTTTAGCTTCCATATAATGTGCTATTAATTTTCTGGGCATTGATTTAGATTTCAGTTTGACAGAATTATCTAGCAGTTTTTTATCCTTTGTGACCCCCATGATCACTGTGCAGTAATGGTGCTGTAAACAAAATAATTTCTAGCAGTTTTTTATCCTTTGTAACCGCATAATCACTGTGCATTATTGGTGGTAAAAGCTTGAAACAAAGTAACAATCATCTGCTTAGGAACATAAACAATGTCTAATAATGTTTCATTCTCTAGTGGATTTTTTTACAATCTACAACAACTGTTGCTTCTGAACATATTTTGTAAAGAATTTCCTTACAGATTTTCTAGAATAAATATTATTCCAGTCTGTTTCTAGTATATCAAAGTCACCAGCTACTATTATTTTTCCCTCCTTTTCTTGCAAGATATGTATGAATTAAATTCCTCTGACACTGGTGATCTATACACTCCAACAATTGTAATTATGGCTACAGCATCTAAGGTATATATATATATATATATATATATATATATATATATATATGTGTGTGTGTGTGTGTGTGTGTGTGTGTGTGTGTGTGTATATATATATATATATATATACACACACACACACATATATATATATATATATATATATATATATATATATATATATACACACACATATATATATATATATATATATATATATATATATATATATATATATATACACACACACATATATATATATATATATATATATATATATATATACACACACACCCACACAAATATATATATATATATATATATATATATATATATATATATATATATATATATATATATATATATATATATATATATATATATATATATATATATATATATATATATATATATATACATATATATATATATATATATATATATATATATATATATATATACATATATATATATATATATATATATATATATACATATATATATATATATATATATATATATATATATATATATATATATATATATATATATATATATATATATATATATATATATATATATATATATATATATATATATATATATATATATATATATATATATGTGTATGTATATACATATATATATATATGGGTCTACTACCAGAGATCGAAATTACACTATTTAGAAATCCGGTAGTAGATGCCACTAATGCAAAAGTGCACTTCACCGAAACTGCACTTTCGCGAACACCACTAGAATGAATGGGCAATGTCCTCCACTGTGGTGCGGTCACAGACCTGTTAGGCTTGTTAGGATAGTGGATAGCCCTACTAGCTATCCACTATCCTTAACCCAAGCCCTAACCCTAAGGTCTGTAACCATTCGCTCAAGTGGTGTTCACGAAAATGCACTTTCGGTGAAGTACACTTTCGTGTTAGTGGACATCTACTACCGGATTTCGAAATAGTGTAATTTAATTCTCCGGTAGTAGACCCATATGTTGTTTGTGTCTTTCGGCTTTTCCCGGTTAGGGGTCGCCACAGCGGAACTCCGGTCCGCTAATGATTGGCAGTAGATTTTTACCTACTGGCTTGCTGGGCCTAACGCACAACCTTCAACGAAGGAACGCCCATTCACGCATGTCACTACACAGAAGACGCTCAAACTGAGAATTGAACGGGCAATGTCTAACTGTGAGGCGACATATATATATATATATATATATATATATATATATATATATATATATATATATATATATAAAAGAGAATTCTGTTTTGTAGTCACAATCTCTTATGCCCTAGCCCACTTGACATTTAAAAAATTGATACATATTTTAAAATGTTGCACTCAGTGAGTAATGTAGTCATCATTTTTCAGTTGTTCTCTCTAGAAATACTAAAGATGTTTTTAAATTATTTATTTATTTTATTTATTTACATTTGTTGACCGAGAGAGTCCAACTGGATTTAGATCCATTTTCAACGGAGGCCCGGGTAGAAAAGCTCCACAGTTAAAATAAACAGACAGTAGTTACATTGGATTACATAGCGATTAACAATTTAACATAGCAATTACTTACAACATATTTACAGATGAAGAACATAGTACATCAGTAGACAAGTAAAATCTTTACCTGTGAAGTACATAACAGACATTAACAAATGTTACAATAAGAAGTTCCTGCTGTATAATAAGTACAATACAATGCAATTTCCTCTGTAAGCAAGCTATGCACCTGTTATTGGATACATTAATTTAGACAGTTATCAACATGATATGGCCTACAAAAATCACAGGTTTCTAAGTGGTTCTCAGAAATATGTACTAAACAGAGTATATAAAGAGTGTGCCTGGTTGCATCCTTGTGCTGGTTCTCCACTGTAAAGAAGGTCTGCATATCTATAACTTCTTATTTACCAAATCGTAATAACAAATGAATAAAAAAGATGAAATACTTCATGGCATACTTTTTTTCTACACATAGCACAGCAGGTGAAGGACCTGACTAAGCAGTTTTAAGGGTTGCCTAGGTTGCATTTCAGTCTCTCAGTAGAATAAAACCAAACAGTGCATTTCTCTGGCTTCCACTGATAGCAGTGAGATGTGCCAGCTTTTGGTAAACTACATTAATTATAAAAAAGGCATATAAGGAGTTCAAGATAGGCATTGTTTTGTGTGTGTGTGTGTGTGTCTGTGTGTGCGTGTGTGTAAGACAGAGACAGAAAGAGAGAGAGAGAGAAAGAGACTGCAGGCAGGGTTCTATAAAATGGTTTATTTACGTTAGAAGGTCAAAAAAAGAAACAAGTCACTTTTCATTTGGGAAGATTGTTGCGGATGTGTTATTGACTTTATATTTATATAGTATGACAGTTTTGTGCAGGTTGAGAAGCTTCACAAATGACAAGTATGACATATAAAGAAGTGCATTTATTGTTCACTCTATCAAACATGTAAATGGCCACAACCTTCTTCACAGCATTTTTCCACATACAAGACAAGCACAAGTTGTCATCCTAGTCAAGCATAGACTAGAGTGACATTTTCAACAAAGGCTGCGAAAAGAAAAGGGCTTATCAAAGGAAACCGAAACGTGTACGCCCTGCTAAGCACGTTAAAGACCGCGGGGTGATACAGCTTGACCTGGAAAAGAAGTATCTGTCAACCTCTAGCATGCTTTCTTTTCCATGTGAGAGCACAACATTTCAAAGCCGATCCTAGCCCTACCTATTATTAAAAAAAAGAAAAAAAAAACATACAGCTACTGTCTGCAACTAACATGATCATACCACTCAGTCTATGAGCATTAACAATCGAAATAGGCCTACTAACCTTTAAAAATTACAAAGAGGAGCACTTTCTTATTTTTCCACAATAGAAGGTCTTTATGTATTAAATCCTATATTGTTTATGGAAAGGATCCTTACTCTCGGCTTACTTTTTTTATTTAATATTTTAAGTGCCCATAGACAGGTCTTACTGCGCGAGGAATCAGTAATCTAAGAGGAGCAAGGCTAAATTTGAGGGCCAAAATTGTAGTTCTATGCCTAAATCACAGTAGCTGAGGAGTATGAGGACAAAGAAGGTTAATTAATCTCCTCAAAGTATGTTATTATTAATAACAATAAATCATGGTTCATAAAGTTGCAAGGACTTTTTATCCATTTTCGCTGCACCTTTCGAAAACTAAGAGCAGCATTATGCAATAATAGCCTCAAATTGTCTTTTACCTGTGGGTCTCAAACTACAACGTTCCTTCCTTCCTGCATAGCATATTGTGGTGCATTGATTACATAGCAACGCCAGCACACAGCGGATGACATTTTCATTGGTATAATAATAATAATAATAATATGCAACAATTCTCGAACATCCCCGTATAAGAGACACCTGCGCCTAGAGGGATTACCTGGTTAAGCGATGCAGTTTGCAACTAACTGCATACAAATGTACTTTACGGTGTGTGTTGGGGTGGGGGAACCAAGGCTTTGTCTTTATTGTTAACAAAATGTACGTTGTCACCCTGTGAAGCCAGTCCTTTTTCTCACATACCTGTTATCACTGTATATACTTCATTCGCATACAAAGCCCGCACGTTTTTATTGGAACTATTCTGCCCCATCCGAAGGTGCGCACAAGGTATGAGTCAAAAGGTAAGTTCGCCAGTGGCCCCCCACCCATATTTTTTTAAGGGCGACCTTTACATGTAGGTGCTGTCTAAATTGTGTCCTTGCGTACAGAAAGTATGTTTAACATTAAGTATTTTTAATTTAAAATTACCCAATGATCAATAGCAAGCCCTCAAGTATGAACCGCAACACTTTTGACACATAAGAGAGTAGCAACAGCTGTGAGGCGCCCCAGTTACTTCGACGGGTTATAATTTACATAAACTACGTTTTTGACAAATACTCTTCTTTGCAAAGACATTAAAAATGACCGTTGCCAAACAGCTTCCTTCCTTCCTAATGGAAGGAGGGTATCAGCTGGGAGCCCTAAAGCTTATGGCTTAACATAAATGTTTAAACGGTTGTTTAAAATTAATTAGAGCTCTCTTTCTTTCTCCCTCTCCAGAGACGCGTTATTACTTGAATAAGCAGTGTTCGAGACCCGGTGCCATCTAACGCATTTGCAAATGTGCTAGTGACGAAATAGCTCACCCACCCTTGTGTTCAGTTGGAGATGATGCTATTCCGTTGCATCAGTACCATCTAGCTTGGAAATCCCACCGGGGCTCCTTTGTGCTGCTTGTGCTCCAAAGGCTGCAGATCTTGTAAAAAGAACGCTTCTGCGTCACCCAAGAGCGGCCACAATATTAAAACATAAAAATCAATTCCTTCACTAAACCGGGCAGGCAGCCACAGAAAGAAAGTGTTTCTGTCTCCGCCATTTTTTCTATCTGAAGGTGAAGGTTCCTCCTTACAAAAGGAGACAGATCAGTTTTGGTAAGTAAATGTATTCTACTGGACTGAAGATTACATTGTTGTTGTGTTGTGTGTTTTCTGCACTGTGTGAATGCCATACACTGTCTGTTTTGTGCACGTAGTGTATTAACTCGCAAATAAGCTATTAAATCCTTAACTATTTGTTACCAGTAAATTATTTTCACCGATATATTAACAGTGTAGAAATCATAAGAAGAGTTTAAAAATAGAACGGGACGTCTTAGATGATTCATTTAGACATTTACCCATGAGGAATATACACAAAGGTCACGTTTAGATGAGGTTTGGGTAACATTATCAATAAGAAATACAGTGGTTTGGTTTGGGTTTTAGTTAATTGTACTGACTTCACATAAACGTGGCAACGAATATAACTTTACAAAATTATTTCTTTTTATACTGCTGCAATTTTTAATCGATGATGTAAACTACTACATGTAACACTGCAGTTTTTCTTCGTATTCAGGGACTAAACCCTTAAGGAACTATTTACATCGGGGAAGAAAGGATGGTGAAACTGGGGAACAATTTTAATGAAAAGAATGCCACAAAGCTCCCTGCCTGTGAAGATGGATTCGACACCATCCCCCTGATCACACCCCTGGATGTCAATCAGCTGCAGTTTCCACCTCCTGATAAGGTAGGGATCTAAAGGGGGATCATTTCTTTGGTTCACTGAGGCCTTCATCCAAAGAGCTGGAATGAAAACAAAAATAATGCTGAACAGATTGCTTCATGTACTCTTTTTTTTGTGGAATGAAGGTTTTGTATAAGATGTAATAAGAGTATTAGTAGTTATTAGTACACAGTTGATTTTATACCACTTTTCCGGAAGTCTTATTTTTTTAAAATAAAATGTAAGAGTTCCCATCTTACATATGCCATATTTATATTTCATTTTCCATTTATATTTCATTGAGCTTCTTTTTTGTAATCATAAGGTGTTGGCAGCACACAATGGATATCTGTCATAGTAGAGCAGCCTTGTGAGGTGCATATAATTGATGCATTTGATTTATTTTATTCAGAAGGACACCTGCATTCTCCCTGTGGGGATTATGTCCTGCAGAAAGGTTTTTGTTATGCAAATGATTTATCTTGCAGCACTTTCCTTGCCCCTGTGGTGAAATGGAGGAACCTAAGGTAAATTTAATTGCTTCAGCTTAGAGAAGAGTAACATATTTTCGTATTTCAGATTAAAATCCTTTAAAAAGGATTATTTTTCAAAACCACCATACCACTGTGGTATGGAATATATTTATTTAGATTATATTTTTCATAATTGCTTTAGTATACACATTGAGGCCTGCTAAGGTGATTTGTGTGCTATAATGTTAGTTTGTTTGATTTTGTTATTAAAATAGTAGTGATATATAATAGCGAGTATATTTGGTCATTCTTTTTATGAGTTTCTGGTTCACCACCTTGCTGCATCTTTTGCAAACATTTTTCCTGCCTTTCTAGATGAATACAATATCACATAAAGGTGGCTTATAATTAATAAATATCTGCAAGTGGTACTGAAAGATGGAAAGGTAATTACTGACCATTTTTTATGCTGAAATATTTTCTGTCCTTTTCTTTATTTTCAAAGTAGAAATCAGGCTGTTGGAACAATACATACTTATGTCCTTAGTTAGGCTTGAAAAAATCTTTAACTTTTACTAATCCATAGCTATAAGGGGGACTTTTTCAATTAATCCTATTTTTGAGACACTTGGTTATAACCACTATCCTTTGAATAATTTTCAGAGATGTATAGTGCTTAAAAGAAATACAATGTTATTTTAAGCAAAATCATGTTCTTGCACTGTAGATAAAGCTTGCTATAGCAATTAGTATACTTTTATCTGTCATGTTTTCTTCACTGTTTGGCAAGCATGTCACCAGACTATGCATAATGAAAAGCACAAAATAAAATATTCTGCTTGGATTGATTTTTGACAGTATGGCATACACCACTGCACATATTTATTAATCTTCAATAGTTTCTTCCTACAGACTCATACTTACTTGGATGTACCAAAAACAAATCCATGTAGGATTAACTACCTGCCTTAATTCCTGAATGCCAAGCCACAGAACCATAGACTTAGCTGTTTATTTCAAACTAGTAAAATAATTTGTAATATTATTATGTATTTAAGGCAGTAAGTGATGATTGCTGTATATCTATTTGGATTTTGTGCTTTGTTTAACTCAATCTCACTTGTATGTAATATATAAATATTAGGAAATTGTTAATTGGTTCAGATTGTTGTGACACAAACCCCACAAAGAAAATGACATTTGTGTTTAGTGGTCCTTATCCAATCAACATATGAAAATTAATAAAATATTCATACATTATTAATTAAAATAAGCATTTGTCATTGCTAAATTGATTTCTCCTTAAATACCCATGCAAAAACTGTAATCAGAACATTGTAAATAGACATTTATCTGAAAGTAGTGTTTTATCTGGCAACAGCAAATTCTCCAGTCCTTCCATGTGTAAGCATGCACCCCTCCATACCCCCTGCCCTAGTTGATCATAATTCAGAGAAAAGATAAATGCTTGCTTTTTAGCACAAAAAAATCAAGTGCTTCCTTTTCTTTTTCATTGATGCAATTTAGAAAAAAGTACAATTTCTGAAGCACATCACCTGAATTAGTTCAATTCAAGTGGTTTTGTTTCCATGGAAGAATCAGCACCATTGTTGAAAATTTCTTTATAATGCATGTGGAGTGCAGCTCCCAAAAGAACATATATGATCAGTTGTCAGAAATGGATAAAGACCTTAATATAACTTTGTATTCTAGTGCTTTGATGCACAGTAAATGACAGATGTCATATTCATAGAATATAGACAGAAAATCACAGTACTGGCATAACCCAGGCAATGCTGCTGGAGCAGAAACTTTAGCTGTGACTACATCTATAGTCATTTTGGTTTGATTAGCAAGTCCATGGTTGTAGATACTAGCCAAAGAGAAGAAGTATGTGTTTGGACTCACCCATCTTGAGGGGGGGGGGGTGTTAGCATTTGGGAATTAGCTCTTGGTAGAGACCAAGCGACAGACTTTCCTATAGGGCACATCTTAAAGCTAAGCAGTGCACTGCAGGCAGCACAGGTGTACATGGAAGCACATACATGGTGTGTGTGTGTGTGTGTGTGTGTGTGTGTGTGTGTGTGTGTGTATGTGTATGTGTGTGTATGTGTGTGTGTGTGTGTGTGTGTGTGTGTGTGTGTGTAATGATCGGCACAGTCACCATTACATGTATGTTGTATGTATGTATGTCAGGGTCCAGTCTGACATAAGGGGACAACAAGTAGACAGATCACTAAAAGCCTGGCTTCTGTTCATCTATGAAAGCTGCAATTTTATTTCCACTCCTAATGCACAAAACTGTAATAATGAACAGAAATTTGTTTAACACTAATGTTTTATATAGGGGGCAAACTTCCTACACCTCACACCCCTGATGCTTATTATAATCACTTATTCAAAAAAAGGCAAATACTTGAGTTTTGCACAAAAAATCAAATATCTGCCTTTCTTCTTTGAATCTGAATAAAAAGCACTTGTTTTGAAGTAGCACTGAAGTATACCTGATTCAAGCTCTTGTACTTAGAGTAAATTACTCCCACAACTTTTTGCAGAAATAAAGCATTACAACTTTCAGTATGTAGGGAACTTGGGGACAAAAAAAATATTAAAAATATTGGCCTAACACCCATAAATGCTATATCTGCTGAGTCTGAATTTAATACTGTATATTTGATAGTCAAGTCTGGTTCAAGTGTTTCAATGCTAGTAGCTTGTAACACACCTGCTCACTGCCACTAGCATAAAAAGCAAATACTTCAATTCCTTCCAGCCACTGGACTCTATAAAACTACATAGTTCTACCAAAACTTAAACTCCAACCCTAAATCTCCTGCCCCAGTTCCCAGCACAGGTTCTTGCTCCCTTACCCTAAACCTGCACTCTCCCCATCCTAACTCTAAATTCCCCAGTTGCACCCTAAACCTAAAACCCTAACCCCTTCCCTAGCCTTAAATTCCATGGCTGCTCCCAAATCCTAAAAATCTCCCCCCACTTCCTAAACTTCCCAGCCCCTAAACCTAAAACCCCCTTCCTGATACCTAACGTTCAGACTCCCTTCTCACTCCCTAAGCGTAAAATTATCCTCCAACTTCCTAAGCCTAAAATCCCCCTACTAGTCTGTAAGCCTGAAATCCCCCTACTAGTCTGTAAGCCTAAAATCCACCTGCTAGTCTGTAAGCCTAAAATCCCCCTGCTAGTCTGTAAGCCTAAAATCCCCCTGCTAGTCTGTAAGCCTAAAATCCCCCTGCTAGTCTGTAAGCCTAAAATCCACCTGCTAGTCTGTAAGCCTAAAATCCCCCTACTAGTCTGTAAGCCTAAAATCCCCCTGCTAGTCTGTAAGCCTAAAATCCCCCTACTAGTCTGTAAGCCTAAAATCCCCCTGCTAGTCTGTAAGCCTCAAATCCCCCTGCTAGTCTGTAAGCCTCAAATCCCCCTGCTAGTCTGTAAGCCTCAAATCCCCCTGCTAGTCTGTAAGCCACAAACCCCCCTGCTAGTCTGTAAGCCTCAAATCCCCCTGCTAGTCTGTAAGCCTCAAATCCCCCTGCTAGTCTGTAAACCTAAAATCCCCCTACTAGTCTGTAAGCCTAAAATCCACCTGCTAGTCTGTCCTACAGCTGCTTGCCTGAATTCATATTTGACTTCCAGAACAAGCAGCAGCCTACATGAGCTGCAAGGCACTTGTGTTCCTTACTTCATGTCATTTGTTTTCTAGTCCCTGGGACTTGGGTACTTGTAATGTTCCCAGTTTCATCTTGTGTATATGCCTTGTGCCTTGGAATTATTTGGTTTACCATAGCGTTCCACCCACCATGAAAGGAAAACTAAAACAATGAGGAACAAGATCACACAGACAAACCAATCAGTAAAAACTAAAAGAAAATTTACCCAAGCCAGATTTTACACTGTGTGATTCCTTAAAACCTCCTGTATTAGGGGTAACATGGGATGGTCATTTGCATATATCCCATGTTCTTCTGATATAAGAGGTTTTAAGGAATCACAAAGTGGAAAATTTAGCTTGGCTAGATTTTTCTTTTAGTTTTTACCCACCATGAAATTAGAAAGTTGTACTCGGTTAACTTCAATAAATAAAAGGGTATTGGTTAAATCAGAAGTGTCAGGTTCTGTTTGCTGATGTGGATACAGTGCCATTCTTTTGTGTTGTCAGTCTGCTTCTTCAATAAGATTAGCAATGGTTTTTAAAGAAATCATTTTGATGACTGCAGGCACAAATGATGTTAACACTGTTAGGGAAATGCGCTTTTTCTATGGTAAGTCTGAAATCTTCTTCTGGGGTAAAAAAATGCATTTGACTACAGATCCAAAACACAATACTTTTTACAGTTGTCTAATACAGAGTTAGTAAACATGAATTGTGCAAAAGTCAGTAGAAGATAAAACTGACAATTTTTACAAGATTATAAACTGCCCTCCATAACTTAATATAGCTAAGGTAGGGTCACATTGAAGTCAATGTATTTAGTTAAACAAGTGGAAATGGCATGGTTCCTCTGAAATATGTGAAAGGACAGTGCCTTTTCTGATGCACTGTTCAAATATAAAGATGTTAGTTTATATATGTAGATATATATATATATATATATATATATATATATATATATATATATATATATATACGTGTGTGTGTGTATGTGTGTATATATATATATATATATATATATATATATATATATATATATATATATATATATATATGGATATATTTATCTAGCTATATATATATGTGTGTGTGTGTGTGTGTATGTATATTTGTGTTTATATATAAATATATATATATATATATATATATATATATATATACATATGTATGTGTGTGTGTATATGTATGTGCATATATATCTATATATATATATCTATGCATATAGATAGAT
Organism: Protopterus annectens; assembly: GCF_019279795.1. NCBI lineage: Eukaryota > Metazoa > Chordata > Ceratodontiformes > Protopteridae > Protopterus > Protopterus annectens. The sequence continues at coordinate 1,023,590,270 of NC_056729.1, forward strand.
ATATAGATATATGCATATGTATATATGGGTCTACTTCAAATCGTCAAAGTTTCAGAACATTGAACCTTACATGATTGCAGAGCAGATCATTAAAGTTCTGCATCATCGAAAATCAAATAAAAAACAACTTTAACTAGCAAACACGTCTTGTTGTATGCTTGCCCCCCTGCACCCCCCACCCCCTGCTACTTAGATATATGAACTCTGAGATCACACTGCGGAGAGGAAAATGGTAAATTTCCCATTCCAAGCTGTATGTTATCTCCATTCAGATCATTCAGTGTTGTAGAACTTCGATGATTTGGTCTTCAGTCATGTTAGGTTCGATGTTCTGCAACTTCGACGATTTGAAGTAGACCCGTATGTATATACATATATACACACACACGCACATATACGTATATATATAGATATATATATATATATATATATATATATATATAAAATGTAGATATACATTATCTATATATATATATATATATATATATATATATATATATATATATATATATATATATATATATATATATATATATATTTATATACTTTTTTTTTTTTGCTGACCAAATCTTTCTAAATGGTAGCTAAATTAAAGCTTTATGCCAAGAATAAGACTTTAATGAGCTTATTTTAGTAAAATATTTTATGACCTTAAAAAGCACTGTGGAAAAATGGTGACATAGTAAGCTCGTGTTTAAAACCTTTGAAAGGTGACACAGGTAATGTGGTCTCAATTATAAGACCAAGCAAAGTGTGATAATTGTGCAACTTTACAATACTTTTGTTATATAACTCTAATATGCTTATAAAGATAGCTAATTAATATAAACAATAACAGGTGTGTTACCTAATAAAGAAAACAGATTTTCAAGGTACAAAAAATGATGTTGTTCTGTGTTTATGAAAGGCAGAATGAGATTGAAATAAAAAGAGTGTTGTAATAGTCATGAAAATGTCTAAAAATTGCAATACTAAAACTTTCATTCAGAATACTTATGTTGATGGTATGAGGCCTTGTTAGCTAAAATGTGGTTTAAAATAAAGTAAATACAAAAACAAATAAATAAATAAGAGTCAGTCTCTTTTTTAATGGCAAACTGGTATGGGCAGTGGTAAATAATGTGCATACCAGCATTCCAATGTGATGAATGACAATGGGGCATGGCCTTTTACCCGTTGCTGTGCTCTTTGTACATGGTGCATTCCACATATATATATGTAAGTAGTTCCTGAAAGGCAGTACAGCATTTTTTTTGTTTGCTTTAAGTAAGAGACATTAGCTTCTTTAAATAGTAAATCGACACCGTGGGATTTGGTATCTTTATTGACAATATGAGAGTTGGAAACGCTATGGCTGCCACTTTCTTTTTCTGTATAAATAAACGTCCCATTTGCAATTCATATGAGATGACAGCGTGGGCCAGCAGTTAACCAGTACTGCTGCTGTTTCACAGTGCTTGGTTCTGTAGTTTGTTTCCTACATGGCATGCCATCTTTTGGAGTCTGCACATGGATATTTGCTGGATGCTTCAGTCTTCACTTATCCCAAAGACACGCTGAACGTGAACTATTTCCAAATTGCCACATGTATGTGTTTAGTATGAGTTTGTTTGCATCATGTGATGGATTGTTTCTCTGCCTTACGTCTTTTGAGATCTGGGATAGGCACCAACTTCCCCATGATCTCAAAATGGATAAAAGTAGCTATCAAGCAATGAATGAATGAATGAGAAGTTGTTTTCTTTAGTTTAACAAGTGTCTATAAATGATACTGCTTATCACTGGAGAATGGGGTAACTACATTGTCAGTTTCATGTTCTGAATGTGTGTATATTTTATTTATTTATTTATTTTACATTTTTTTTTTACCGGGATAGTCCGACTGGATACATGTCCATTTTCAGTGGAGGCCTGGGGAGAAAAGCTCCAAAAAGACAAACTTACAGAGATTACATAAGAAATTAGATAACATTAGAAAATATAAAACAAAGTGATTATGTACAATGGTTTAGTAGTGTTCCCTAGTAGGGACTCACAGTTCTCATGGACAGACACAATTAAAAGCAAGAAATGTTAGATCAGATGCAGAGCTTGGTGACATAGTTACTTGTTATGATATTTACAGATTATGCTTTCAGTTTATAACTTAATCAGGGTTGGTACATGGGCAAAGCCAGTTCACTTTGAGATACTGTTTGAGGTTTTTTTTTGAAGAGACTTTTGGAGGATTGTAGGGTGATATAGTTTGGCAACGAATTCCAGGTTTTGCCAACAAAGTTGGCAAACAGGGATTCACCAGCAGAGTTATTAGCTTTGTGGGTTTGGACCAGTACTTTGTTGGCTGACCGTAGGGTCATGTATATATCATGATGAACCACAAGGTGAATTTTCTTTCTTGCAGGTACTGTTGAAACAGAATGTCATTTTTTTTCTTCTTGTCACATACATTAAAAACAAAAGATGTGAACAGAGTGTGTGGTATGAGTAGTTGTAGATCTGCAGTTTGCTGTGTAGTGCATTCCACCTTTTGCATAAGAAGGGGGGGGGGGCATTTGAATGTGATTATCTAGTGACCAAGAACTAATAGTGAAGAAAAAATATGGCGAGAGAGAGAGAGAGTATCCAGAACTCCTCTCAAACCAAACTGACCTTGCACTTGTGTGTAGAGAAATACAAAAAGGTCTTCATGCTATGTTATTAGTATAATTTGTTCATGCCCTCCTGTTTAATAGTGGCTGCCATCTTACCTTAACTCAAAATGTAAGGGGTGGTATTAGCAGGCATTAGCAAATTTTAATTTGCAGCCTTCCATCTTAAAGGCTTGAGTTGTTGCTTTGTTTATTTATTTATTGATTGATTGATTGATTGATTGATTGATTGATTGATTGATTGATTGATCTTTGATCATTGGGAAAGTCTGACTGGGTAGGTCTTTCTCTCCTAATGACTGTATTAATACTTTTAACATCGAACTTATGAGTAGGGACCACAGAGTGAACAAAGGTACTGTACACCAATTGCCTTTTGGGGATCATAATAAGACTAATGGAGTGAGACTAGAATGGCTCAGTTTTTGTGATTGGTTAAATAAAGATTTTACCATCATAGCTGAACATCACCATAACGTCATTAATTGTGAAAACATTTGAAAGACTTGATTTCTGATTTGGAAAAAAAACTGTTGAGACTGCATAGCTTACAGTTCGACAGTATATTTTTAACTGAATGTATAAACGTGGGTAGCGTTCCAAAAGGTTAGAGATACTTTTAAGTTTTCAAATGGTGTTATACCAGGCACAAAATTTCATAGTAACTTGGTTGAATTGTTTAAAAGACAAGGTTTGGAATTACTGGACATGATTATTCGAGATAACAAGGATAATATTGAAAAGTTATTTATTGAGGTAAAACACTTCAATGATGTTATTATAAATGATCTGTTGTTTTCCAAATACACAAATGAATATGACTATGTGTTTCTTAAGGCTGACTCACATGTTAGAAAGGTCAAGGAGAAAAAGAACAAGAAACTGTTAAGGGACAAGCTTCAATATGAGTTGGGAATGCATTTTCCCTTCATCAAAAGTATTATTTTAAAGTACATACTCCCCCATTGTTACAGAATCCACCCATGAGTTTAGAATTACATGACAATGATTTATCAAATTCTACATCCCCCTAGAGATGATGTATTTCACCAGGACATACCAATTTAAAGAGAATACCATCTAGTGGACCCTTTAGACTTCCCCCTCTCTGTTGTTTGGAGAGACTTGCGAGCAAAATACACTTAGCCCAGAGTGAGGAATTTTCTCCACATGGTTGGACATGCAGGGGGAGTCTAAGAAGAGGTCCACACCCCAGGGGGAGAGGGAGGTACAGGGGGCAGTAATGTTGTAGAACAGTAACTCTCCAGGTGTGCAGTAACAAGTCCCACCTAAACCTCACCCACCAAGCAACCATGGGACATGTTCAAATAATGAATGAATATTCATGTTGATGTCTTCATCAGCTGCATGAATATTCATCGGATATTCGGCACATTAGTTTGAGGGGGCACTGCAATTACCTAATGCTAAAAAAACAGCACTATAACTCCAAGTAATTTTTTTTTTTACATTTTTGCACTGCATCCCCCACACCCCCCGCAAATTAAATATATCAACTCTGTGATTGGACTACATTGAGGAAATGGGTAAATTTTCCATTCCGTGCTGTACCCTGATCTCCATTAAAAACTTTTGAAGTTTCAAAACTTTGATCATATGGTCCCGACCATATGAATTTTGAAGTTTTGATACTTTGATCATCTGATAGGGATCCCTTACATCTTACATTGAACACCTGCAACATTTAATTCATTGAGCACTCATATATTTAAGTGGGTGATTGACAGATATGTAAATCAACAACCAATGTATGCGTGATGTCACTGTCAAATCTGCATGGCAGTAAGTCATGCCTCATTTGCATATGACATCACGGCCATTTGGCATATCAGTCACACAAGGCAATTCCACTTCTGCTCAGACCGACTGAGGAGGTACTGTTCTGCAAAAATGCCCAGGGGGCAATGGAGACACAAATAAACAAATATGTTAATAATTGTTGCAGAAATTTGTTCAATCACAATAATACTGTTGCTAGGTATAACAGTTTCAATATATATAATTATAGTAGCTTAGAATTAAATGATGATTATTTTTCCCTTTTTGAAAAAGGGTTCATCTTTGTCCCCGCACCTTCCTACAATTTGTCTGACACCCTTATTGATTTTAAACTATACATAAGGAAATTGAATTTTGCTATATAAATTTATGGACCAGTAGATGAGCTAGGTGGTTGTATTAATAGACTGAGGAAAAAGAGCCGGGCAATGCCAGCTATGAACCCTTCAGTGCAGGTTTTTTCAAACACCTGTAAAAAAGTGGTCTATATTATATCATCGAATGCTTAAAAAAGCGAACGCTGATTGAGCGACCTAATTTAAGCGAAAGCTTACAATCTCGAACTGTCAGATCAGCGATTTTTTTCCCAGGGAAAAAATCGCTGATCCAAAACACATACACACAACACAAGCACACCAAACAAACAGAAATCTACACACATACACCTAAAATCTGATACCTAACCCTACACTAAACTATGCACACACCACTAACTACCCACTTACCTTAACCCAAACCCTAACCCTAACCCTTAGGTCCGTCACTATCGCACACTCACCTCACCAGCTCCCTAACCCTCACTTAAATCCGCCCTAACCCTCATGTCCACTCAATCGCACACACACCTAACCCGAGCCCTAACCCTAACTCACCTAAATCACCCTAACACTCACATCCACACAATCGCACACTTACCTGAATCCGACCGGTAACTTTCCACCATAACACTGAAAATACCGAAGCAACAGAAACGGACAACCGAATTCTTTCCCTAGGAAAAAAAATCGAGTTTCTGCTGCTTCGATATTTTGCAGTTTCGCGAAAATAAGTTCGATCAATCAGCGTTCGCTTTTTTAAGCGTTCGAGGATATAATATAGACCCTAAAAAAGAGATCTATAAACAATATGCTAGGGAAAAATTAGGGCATCTAGGTATAATTTAACAAAGAAAGAGTATCAGCTATTGCAAGAATTAAAGAATAACAGTTCTATAAGGATCATGAAACCAGACAAGGGTGGGGGAACTGAACTCCTTGACAATATAAGTGGTCCCCATATTACAGGCTGTATAAATGAGGTCCATATGGCATATAACAAAATTGATTTATTCTTGGAAAAAGGTTTATTACAATGCAGTTTGGATGTTGATAACATACAACTTATTGAAAATTTCTAACCCTTTAATACTAAACATTTTTGGAATCCCAAAGATACATAAGAATGTCAGTAACCACCATTTAGACCTATAGTATCAGCAGCAGTATCAAAAACTTATCCCTTTGCAGTTTTTGGTGAATATGATGTTAAAACCTATCCTAGAGTAAAAAACACATATGCTAAAAGATTCATGAGATGTTTTAGGTAGACAAGTCAGGTTTATATGAAGAAAATGTCACCTTTTTAACTGTAGACATTATTTATTTATTTTCATGTATCCCCCAAGATTCTGGCTTAAAACTATTTCATGATGCCTTACTAAATTTTGAATTTTTAACATCAAATGAAATTAGATTGCTTATGGATATTATGGAAATATTATTACAAAATAATTTCATTTGGTTTGAAGGGGAGTTTTTTAAACAGAGTAAAGGGGTAGCAGTAGGGGCAGTTTGTGCCCCCATTTTTTTCAATTTAGTGATGTTATCATGGGAAAGTCAACAAGTGTTTACTTCACTATTTGTTCAAGACATAAACTATAGCTACAACTTTTTGATGACATCTTCATTTTGTGGACAGGCAATGTGTCTCTAATCGCACAATTTATAGAATTTATAAATGGAACTACTTCTTTTTTGAAATCCACTTATCACTGTGATCAAAAATAAAATTGTCGTGACAAATATTACCAAGGGTCCTTCAGGTTTTCCATCAAACATATTTAGAAAACCATTTTTTCTAATACTTACATTTAAAGAGTTATCACCCCTTTTTTTTCTAAAGAAAACCTTGGTAAAGGGACAGTTTGTAAGACTAGCCCATAAGATCTCCGAGAGAGGTCTATTTGAGATAGAAAGGGTTAAATTAGAATGAATATATTTATGGAAAGACAATACTCCCATTGATTAGAATGGGCTATAAGTGACGAGGTCTCCAATGGCTGGGGTAATAGATATATTCCTCTTTTAGGTATTGGTTTAATAGAGCAAGTCCCACAGTCATCCAACATCTAAAACAATGGTGGAGATGGGGATGTAGAGATAACTTATGTAGTCAGTATTTGATTAATGACATAGACAAAGCTGGAAAATCCTTTAAAATGCCATATCAAAGAGCACTGACAATTGAGTACAATACAGGTTCCAAGCTGATTAAGAACATATTATACAAACACTGGTGTTCATAGGTTCATAGTTTAGTACTAAACTAATTGCCCTTGCGAGCCATTTTAAGCCTTGACAATCATCCCTTGTGAGACTCAAACCCTGCACCTTGTGTTTGTAAGGCAAACACCTTAGCCATTAAGCCACCCTCCATGTATTTTGGAGAGTGATGACACACTAAAAGGTATAGTAGGGGATATACCCACCTTCATTCATAAGAGAGACAGCAATATCAAAAACATTGTAGAGACGAACAGGAACAACAATATTTATGGTACAACCTTTGAAAGTACAAGAAAATGTGGCAGTTGTGCACAATGTAAATATATTTTTGAAATGAATTCCATAACATTAAGTAGTAGCTTAAAGTCATTAGTTTATTCGCAAGGAGGAAATTGTCTGAGCAAAGGTTTAGTTTATTTACCCTTATGTTCCACCTGCTCAGAATTCTATGTAGGAAAAACAGAAAGGCATCTAAAAAGATGTATCTGTGAACATTATTATGAAATTTCAAGGGGAAATGAAAACAATGCCCTATATAGACATTCCACTCAGTGTAATGGTTTTAAGGACTTATCCAAGAGATGGCCCTTGGAAAGAAAAAATGAGTTTAAAGAAATATTGTGACAGTTAAAGCTAGATGCTAGCCACTTTCCTGGTTTAAATGATTTTGTCTAATTAGTTCCAGCCTTAAAACTAAAGGCACTAAAATTGTGAAAAGAGGCATTATTTTAACCTATATATAGTTTGATATGTGTATATGATTGTTCATGATATACCAAGTTTGTGTAATAAATTACATAATAAATGATATACTACCTATAGATTTGGATGAATTTTTAAACTTTAATAGTTTTGCATTTTTTGTAAATGTATTTTATTGTTGTACATTTTATATTTAGAGGTTGGATATCTCACCAGCGAAAAGAATAAAGCAGGATTAGTATTTTGCTATATGGGGATAATACTATGAGGAAAAGTTTCAGTATTTTACATATGCTTTTAATACCTTAAACCCCATTGGATAATTGATTGATTTGGAGTCTAACTGACATTATATAATACCTTGAGTGTTATAATTTAATTTATTCTGATGAATTCCTGATGCACTTGTGGATGGAAAGCTATTATTTTGCTTGTATTCAGCTTAAATAAACATTTTGGTTCGGCGAAGTATTTCCTGTGATTTGAATCCTTTGATTTCCTTTCTGGAGTTGGCAGCCTTGACAGGTAGATTAATTTGACCATTTGCTTTTTGTTTGTTTTTTTTGGTTTGATTATCCATCTAGATTGTTTTGGCATTTTGTGTTTTGGTTTAATGATTGTGTGGGTGCCCATTTTCAGAGAAGGCCTGGGGTGAAGAGCTGCAAAGTATTCTGAAAATGTTTCGAGAACAATAATTTTATAAGCTTGAAAAACAATACAAAAACATCTACAGTTTAAATAATTAGACCAACTTACACATAATGTGACAATATTGGTTAAAAATAGATACAAGTTATGTAGCAGTGACCTACATTTAAGCCAGTTTTTGGAAGTTAAATGTAAGTTAGTGGAATCTATTCAGGAACTGCAATATGAAGTGAGAGAGAAAAAAACAAAGTTATCGCATATTTAAATAGAGACAGGGGAGAGATATTGACTGAAGTTAGGAAGTGAGTGAAAAAGGGTGAGTAAGGAGGTGTAAGGTATGAATAGGAACTTGTTCATATTTAGGGATGTCATTTGTCCTGGGTTGAGCAAGAACAGAGCCAGAGTTTGGATAGGAAGTCTTTCAGAATGGTTTTAAAGAACTGGCGGAGAGGGTATGGACCTGACAGATACAGATAAGGAGTTCCAGGCCTTAGCAACCCATGCCCAGCAGATTTGATAGGTTTGTGGACAGAGAAAAGTTTTTGGACATTAGATCATTAAGAACGAGTCAGAACATGATTGTGTAGAATGGTATTTAGTGCAGGACAAGCAGATGGAGGCCAGATACATTTATAGGTGGTAAGAAGTAAGACGTTCTGTGTATGTTAGCTGATGGGGTAGTTCTAACCAATTTAGGCTTTTTAGTGCTGTACAGTGGTAGGTTCAGAAAGGAGTATTTGCTGCAAATTTAGCCACTTTATTATAGCATTGTTCAAGTTTTGCTTTTTGTGATACCCAGAGGTAAATCAGTCTATATTCGGGGTAAAGGTGTAGGGTATCATTAAATAGGTTTGGTGTGATATGTGGAGAGTTTAGGGAGAAAGTATAGCTAGGTGGTCGGGACAGACCTGGAAAGATGTTGAAAACTATTCTTGAGTCATTATACGATAAGGAATAGCTCAGTAGGAGTAGAAGAATAGAAGATCAGCTGAGAACATGGCATAATTAAAGGGATCTGTTTTTTATTGATGACAGGTAGTATGTAAGTAGGAATCAAAAGAGTAGCAAGAAGTAGTGGGGCTATTAAGTGACCAAAGTGGTTTCAACATTCACTTTTCTTGATCATTTTAAACATCATTATTTGTAATCTTATTTTCTTCAATCCACCACTTTTGTGTCCTGTTCTTGTGTGGCAAGCTACTTTTTTTACATATTTTATCAACTCTTCTTAATGTCAGTGGTGACTCTATGATACTAATCTGCTTTTAGGAACTTTTGCTTTCAGCAGCCCAAGGCACCCCAGTGCAGTAGGCAATACGATTTGAATAGTTAAACAATCTGTTGATTGCTTGCTAAGCAGTCCAGTAAACTGAAATCTACTTCTCCAAATCTTTTGGACAATCTGAAATATACCCTGTGAAATTTAATGTAACACTAAAAAAAATGATTTGGTGACGATAATGAAGCATACTCAATTAATTATTTATATAATGAACAAATTATTTATTTATTTATTATTACTTTTTCTGATTCTGGTTTTATTTAACTTAAGGTAGATTCAGGTACCATTTAAAAAAGCACACAGAACAATGAGTGATGTCATGTAACTGCTTGCAGTTATCAGCAGTCATGAAATGGAACCACATGTATCACCTAGCTCCAGTCATGGTATTATTTATGCATCACCTAGCTCCAGTCATGACATTATTCACGCATCACCTAGCTCCAGTCATGACATTATTCACGCATCACCTCGCTCCAGTCATGACATTATTCATGCATCACCTAGCTCTAGTCATGGCATTATTCATGCATCACCTCGCTCCAATCATGACATTATTCACGCATCACCTCACTCCAGTCATGGTATTATTTATGCATCACCTAGCTCCAGTCATGACATTATTCATGCTTCACCTAGCTCCAGTCATGACATTATTCACGCATCACCTAGCTCCAGTCATGATATTATTCACGCATAACCTAGTTCCAGTCATGGTATTATTTATGCATCACCTAGCTCCAGTCATGACATTATTCATGCATCACCTAGCTCCAGTCATGACATTATTCACGCATCACCTCGCTCCAGTCATGACATTATTCATGCATCACCTAGCTCTAGTCATGGCATTAGTCATGCATCACCTCGCTGCAATCATGACATTATTCACGCATCACCTCACTCCAGTCATGGTATTATTTATGCATCACCTAGCTCCAGTCATGACATTATTCATGCATCACCTAGCTCCAGTCATGACATTATTCACGCATCACCTCGCTCCAGTCATGGTATTATTTATGCATCACCTAGCTCCAGTCATGACATTATTCATGCATCACCTATCTCCAGTCATGACATTATTCACGCATCACCTCGCTCCAGTCATGACAGACATTATTCATGCATCACCTCGCTCCAGTCATGGCATTATTTATGCATCACCTAGTTCCAGTCATGACATTATTCATGCATCACCTAGCTCCAGTCATGACATTATTCGTGCATCACCTAGCTCCAGTCATGACATTATTCATGCATCACCTTGCTTCAGTCATGACATTATTCATGCATCACCTAGTTCCAGTCATGACATTATTCATGCATCACCTCGCTCCAGTTATGACATTATTCCACCACAATACATAGTATCTTATTATGATTATAAATTTGGTCCACAACATTGTTAAAATGAAAGAAATGGAAAAAATGTTGTGTGAACTTCAACATAATTGTTTAATTGCATTTACTGCATCCCAGGAACACATAATTTCAAGTTCAAATATTATTTAGACATGCACAATGAAATGCACATGTGTTGTCATTAGTGTAACAAAAATTAAAAACCAAACAAAAAAGAGAAAATATCAGCTTTGATATTTAGCATATCCACTTCTGTCAGTCTCTAGTGGTCTGTCTTGCTATCTCCACCAGTCCCTCCAGTTTCTGCCATTTATTTCTAGTCTTCTCTAAATTTAAGACATTACTGATTTATTCTACTTGAAATTTAATCATCTGCTAAATCTTTACTTGCTAAACATTTGTGATATCTGTCACAAATCAGAGGGCTTTAACTTGATCCTTGTCTCTAGTAATTGCAGTGGCACAGATTTTCCCAGTAACTAAGCCAGATTAATATATGGGTTTGATGTGTCTTTGTACCATGACCTCAGCAGGTACGGTGCTACATTTTTATGTTACAAAGTCAGAATACTTGAATCTGAAATCTGACATGAGTGATTATGATCCTGTGGCATTTGCAAGTGAAGACTATTTTTATTACAACAGAGCTCAGATCCCCACATATGTTCATAGGTTCATAGGTAGGTACTAGGCTATCTGCCCAAAGGCATTTATAAGCCTAGCCAGAATGTGTTGGCTTTCACCACCCCCTTAGATTAGTTCCCTGTGCCACTGTCCAGCAGAGCCACTGAAGTGATCCCCGGGGTAAACTTTCTGTTTCCCATCCACTCATCAAGGTTTCTCTTGAAGAGTGCTAGTGAGGAGCTCTGCCTAATGTAGATTGAATCTTGTTCCAAAGCATGGGAAGTCTCTGGGACAGGAATCTATCCCTCCAGCACGTCCTATTTATTGTTGTGGTGAGGTTTAGATCCCTAGAGCGTGTGGCTCGAGGGGATAACGTTTTCTTTAGGTGGAGCATGTCCATCAATTCTGGGTTGGATATGGCCTTGTATGTCAGGCAGAGATCACCTCTGAGCAGGTGGTATGCAACCGAGTACAGCTGGAGTTTCTTCAATCGAGCTGCATAGGGCATCCTCTTGGTGAGGTACTTTTGTGGTCTTTCCAGCTGTTGCAGGTGTCTTGTAAGGTACATCCCAAATGGGGCATTGTACTCTATGATGGGTCTGATGAGTGATGAGTAGAGGGGCACAATGACCTCTTTTTATCTGGATGCAAACCGTTTTGTGATTAGGTGGGCCACATAGAAGGATTTTCTAACCACTTTGGCAATGTGATTATCAAAAGAGAGATTACTATCTACTTGGGTCCCCAGATCCCTTATTACATTTTCCATATTTAGGGGACTACGACCTATGTGGTAGTTTGTGGGTACTTTGTTATTTCCAAAGGGAATAACTATGCACTTTTTGGCATTTAGCTTGAGGCCATGATTTTGACACCAGGTATCCGTCTCAGTGAGACCCTTTTGGAGGATGTCTGTGTCAGCCAGTGAGTCAATTATGGCCCCTAGTTTGCAGTCGTCTGTGAACTTGGTCAGCCATAGTCCTCCTGTGCTTGTCTGTACTTCTGAGAAGTATATGCCGAACAGGAGGGGTCCTAGGACTGAGCCCTGGGGAATGCCACTTGTAACCTGTATAGAGTCAGACCTAGCTCCTGCAACTCTCACCATGTGGATTCTGTCCCTGAGCCAATTGGCAACCCATCTTGTGACATAGGGGTTTATGTTCAGGCTGGTGAGCTTGTCTATAATACCAGAATGGGGAATGGTGCTGAAGGCCTTTGTGAGGTCTAAGTAGGCTGTGTGTACCACCTTTCCCTCATCTATAGCCTTGGTAACTGTCTCAAAGAAGTCCACCAGGTTTAGGAGGCATGATCTGCCCTTAACAAAGCCGAACTGGGTAGGGTTCAGTGTTTGGAGGTTCCCAATATCTCTGTTAATGAGTTCCATGATGATTATGCCCTCCATAGCCTTGTAGACCAAGCTAGTCAGGCTTATAGGGCAACAGTTCCTGGGGTCTGTTATGGCTCCACCTCTGTGGAGCAGAATAACCATTGCTGTGCACCACTCTGTGAGTACGTAACCTGTGGAGAGGCTGAGTTTGAACAGTGTGTTTAGGTGAGGGGTTAATTCGTCTTTGAGCTCAATAAAGGACGCAGCCTGGGACACCGTCCGGTCCCATTGATGCTGTGTTTTTGGCTTTGGAGAGGGCTATTTTAACCTGAGTGTCTGTGATTTCAGGGGCTCTACATTCTTCTGGCATGGTTATGGGCCCTTTTGGCGGTGAGAGGGCGATGAAGTTTGCACTGAATCGGTCTGCCAGGATGTTGGCAATATCGGTTGGTTCAGTGTATTTTGTGCCATTCTGCACTAACTCTGAGCAGATCTGAGCATTGCCACTTAGATTTTTGACATAGCTAAAGAATGCCTTGTGGTTATCTTTGGAGTCCTTGGCAAGTTTTCTTTCAAAGCTCGCCTTGGACGATTTTATGAGGGATCGTAGTTTCTTGCTGATACTGATCAGGGATGTCTTCCCTTCTTGGGATTTTACTCTTTTCTGTACTAGTTTCCTCCTTCTATTGTATAGCTTGTTTATGGCAGGGGTCCACCAGACTGGTTTCCTTTTCTTAGAGGAGTGAGTCTTGGTTTTGCTTGGGATAGCATGATCCATGCATTCTTGTAGGTGCCTGTAGAATGCATTAGTAAAGTATTTTGCAGCTTGGACAGTGTTATCCTTTAGCATAAGGGCTTTGAAACATTCCACCTCCGTCTTAAGTAACGTGAAGTTTGCTTTTGAAAAGTTTTTTATGGTGGTTTCCTTGTCTGGGGGTGGGGGCAGAATGTGGATATCCAAAGTGATTTGTTTATGGTCAGATCTAACCAGCGAGGGGTTGACCTCCGGTGTGGAACACCGGTCACCCATGTTGGTGATGACCAGGTCCAATATGTTGTCACCTCTGGTGGGAGTGTTGACCAGTTGTTCCAGGGTGTTTGAGTTTATAAATTCTATGAAATGTTGGGCAAGGGAGTTAGTACTTGAGTAGTTCTCTCAGTTAATGTTTGGGTAGTTGAAATCACCCAATATTAGGGTGTTTGGTAGGACCTTTATGTTACCCATTGTTTCCAGAAATGCAGAATTGGGGTCCTGGGACATGGTGGGTAATCTGTAGCAAGCTACAATTTGAATTGCAGTTTTTCCCATTGCTAGTTGCATGTGGATAATCTCTGAAGCATCGTGCTGCGCCACTAACCTGGAGGTGTGGATATCCTTGATGAATATGGATACTCCCCCACCTTTTGTATTTCAGTCCGGGTTCTGTGGCCAAAATGTACGGTATGAGTTGTACCCTGGTAGTGCTGGGGTGCTCTCTGGAACCTTAAAACAGGTTTCTGTTACTGCACATGTATCGATTTTCTCCATACTGGGGAGTGCCTCGAGTGCATGCATTTTGAGGTTTAGACTTCTGGCATTGAGTAGTATTACCCTCAGATTTTTGTTACTTGTGCTATTTATGGCGGTGGGTTTGTCTTTTGAGCCTTGCCTAAAAAAGGCACTATGGGGGTGGCAAGAGCCTTGGCCAGTACTCAAAAGCCTAAGGGTGACAGGTGCAAGCCACCTCTAGCGAAGCTCGAGTAAACTAAACTTCACAGCAACAATACCTTCTTACCTAAATATTTCTGCCTTTTCATTCCTTCCCCACCTAAAAATCTTCCATACAGCCAGGATGTTACAAAAAGATTTTTTTGTATATTACTTGTCATCCATATTCTAAAAACATACTAAATTTGTGTTAAAATAATAACTGCTGAGGAAACGCTTCATAAAAACCATAAGTTGCCTGTTTTTCTGCTTATTTTTACTACTTATTGCTTATTCTTAACCATTTATTGCACGTTTTCTTGTCTGCTGCCATCTTTTTTACTGTATTTTATTACTATAAACAAACTGCACTGTTGTACAGCAATTGTCTGCCTTACTGGGCCTGTTAAATAATTTTATTTACTGTTTTCACTGTTTGTAAAGCCTTTTTAGACATTTTCACTCTTTGAAAGGTATTAACTGAAAAATGTCTCCATTTGTAAAGCATCTGTTTGTTCTGATTTTCCTGCCAAGAAGTATATCATGCAACTAATTTGTTTGTAGTTAACATCATTCTCTAGTCTCCTTGCTCTTTTTTGTTTAAAACTTTTATTTAGTGTCTCATTTCTGTTTGTTTCTGCTGTGTTAAACATTTCTGCAGTGTTTTCTGCCTAAAGTAGTGTAGCTAGTAGCTGTAGCATAGTCTAGACTCAGGGCCTGTTTGTTTGTAGTGGCCGTTTGTCTGAGCACATTTTTCAGGCCATCTTGGATTAGAAGGGGCCCTTCTGCACTCTAGTGAGAGGATTCTTCTGATTAGTCCCTGGCTGGTAAAGGTTGGCTGGTCTAGGGCTATGAGTAAGCACCTCATTGGTTATTTTGAGCTTTTTTTAAAGTTGTTTTAAGTTTTAACCTTTTGGTATTTAATCCCCACCCCTGAGCAGGTTTCTACTTGTTTGCTCACTGTGCAACACCAGACACTGCCGCCCAATTGTGTGCCATAGACAGACAGTTAATTTCAACAATATTTCTCATATATACAGCTGTATCCCAACAGTGTAGTTCCTCATCTTTAGCACATTTCTGGATAAAGAGGCAGTACTAATGAAGCTGTGTTAGCACCC
The DNA here is from genome assembly GCF_019279795.1 of Protopterus annectens. Taxonomy (NCBI): domain Eukaryota; kingdom Metazoa; phylum Chordata; order Ceratodontiformes; family Protopteridae; genus Protopterus; species Protopterus annectens. The sequence goes on from NC_056729.1 coordinate 1,023,606,017, forward strand.
CATTATAATAATGGCTTCAAGAGTATTTCTGAGGCCCCACTCTACCTACTAGTGTAGCATTATGCCTAGCTTCTGAGGTATTAACACAACTTGCCTACTAGTTATTCTAACATATGACCCCTTTCCCACCATATTCCTGTTTCTGATCATATAAATTTGCCTACCACTATGAATGGGCAATTTTCCACAGTTTCTCCAGCCAGCTTGGTCAACATGGGCACCCTGAGGCAGTGTAGCAACTGCCTGATGTACACAGGCAACCCTCTACTTGTAGTGCACACAAATTCAACATGTGAGAGATGCAACTATATTAAAAACCTTAAATCAATGCTCTCTCACACACCAGTCAATACATCTGACACTGAGCAGGTTGTCATCATGCACACTTCACCATCTACTCCACCCAAACCCACATCACACACACCTACATATGTGAAGGTTTTCACCACAAACTTATCTAAACACCTCCCAAACACAAACACAAGCACGCTACACATAATACGTTCTCTGTAGAACACAATACACACAATAGCTCATGCACCAGTGTCTCACCTGTCAATCTCATAAGGCTAAACACTAAACCTAACATATTAGTCATAGGAGATTCCATTGTGAGAGACACAGATGTCCCTGTCACCAGGCTGGATAAGGAGAAGGTCATGGTCAGCTGTTTGTCAGGTGCCAGGATCTGCCATATCACACATGCAGTCAAGTTTCTCAACAGCAGGTACTGTTATGACTCTGTCATAGTCCATGTTGGTGTGAACGACTTGAGATGTACCTCTCTGGACTATATGAAGAGAGACATAACTGAGCTCTTGGACTGTGTGTCTCAGACAGGTATGTCCTTTGCCTTAAGCAGCATTTTACCTTCACCTAGAATGATGCCTTAATACAAACAGAAAAATGATTGACTTCAACAATTGGCTGAGGAGTTTTTGGTGTCATTCTAAGGGAATCCAGTATCTGTCAGCTTGACATGACATGATCGACAAATAAACCTATGAACCTATGAGCGACAAACCTCGATGCTTTGCCAGAGATGGTTTTCATCTGTCACCCCTGGGATTTTGGCTAATGGTTAAGGCTCTTGCCACCTACATAGTACCTTTTTTAGGCAGTGTCACAAGGACAAAACTCCCGATGTAAAAATACCAACCAAAAACAACCTCAAGGTCATGTTTATAAATGCTGGGAGTCTTAACATGAAACTACACTCACTGGAAGCAGCCCTCACCCTGGAGGATGCAGACATTTGTGCAGTCACAGAGACATGGTTCAAGGTTGTGAAGAGCACCCCAACCATACTGGGTTACACCTCCTTTCACACATTCAGACCACAAACCGAAGGCAAGAAAACTAAAGGAGGCAGTGTATCAATATTCATCAAGGAATCAGCTGAAATCACTGTCACTTTATTCTGTTTCATACAGACTACTCAGAGGCAATATCTGCCTTGCATGTAAGTGATCTCTGACCCCACTTTATTGGAAATGCTGCACATCTGTAAGGCAAATGGCACATGGGTTACTCACTCTAAAGACTTAAACCTGGTATGTGACATCAGTAGAATCTGCTGGAGGGACAGATTTGTCTCCCAGAGGTTACCACGCCTTTGGAATAGACTCCCACTTCACATCAAACAGAGCTCCTCTTTGGCCCTCTTTAAACATAATCTGGACAACTGGATGGGTAACCATAAATTCACCCTAGGGGTTCCACCCGTGTCCCTCTTGGACAGGCACAATAGGTGCTGATCATAGTAACAAGGGTAAAATGTGACTAGGCTTGTAAGGACCTCAGGCCATTAGCCTAGTAACTTCCTATGATCCTATCATAACTCATCCCAATGGTTTCTACCTTTCTTGTGTTTCATAAACAACATATATGTATATTTTTTCAGACTTCTAATATTGTTTCATTTGGTACAGTCAAAATCTGCATTATTTGCAACATTATAATGGTAGTAGTTAATACTCTCCATGTTAATGTGAATATATTCTACATTTTCCATTTCTTGAAAAAAAAATCCATGTTCTCTGTCTCCATATGTATATTTCCCAAATTCAGATTTTTAGTCACAATTTATGTATCTTAAAATTAGGTGTTTTGCATTTAATTCTTAGCCCATATACTCTGGAAAACAGCACTGGCTCTCTACAGCATTCTTGTAACTTGAGTTCATATTAATCTAATTACCTGGCACATCTGCTATCATGTTGAACAACCTTTCCACAAATACTGATCACATTTTAAACAACTTCTTTATCTTCTGTGCATAGCTTCCAGCTATGCTGAAGACAGCTTCTTATTCAACACTGTCTTTTGGCTTTTCCTGGTTAGGGGTTGCCACAGCAGAACTCTGGTCCGCTAATGATTGGCAGTAGATTTTTACATGCTGGCTTGCTGGGCCTAACACACAACCTTTAACGAAGGAATGCCCATTTACACATGTCGACACACAGAAGACACTCTGAGAATCGAACATGCAACGTCTAATTGTGAGACGACAACGCTACCACAGCACCACCACCACTTCTTATTCAACACTGATGTGCCTAAATCATGTTCGACAGCACACTATAAACTTTCACTGGAGACTATTTTTTTCACTTCCTTTTCCAATATGTCTGGAAAAAAATAAACTGCTGATATAAAGAAGGCACAGAAGCAACCCAAGATATAACTTCTCAAAAGAGACAGTTTGTGTAGGTTATTAAAGTGTAAGAGACATAATTTAAAGCCTAAGTTGAATTTCCATATGTGTTAAAAGTTTATTTGCTGGAAGTTTTTTAAGACTATTCCATACACTGAAGATGCGATGGCAAAGTTAAGATTTGCCCTGTCAATCATCTTGAAAGATAATGGGGATCGATTAAATAGGACTGGTAAGTCTGGGTGACTTTCATTTTGCTGGTAGTAGAGAAGATGTGACAGTAGCAGCAACAGCTGAATGGAAAAGATAGAGTGCTACAATTTGAAAAACAAAAAGTCTGTCATTGCTTTATATAGGCACAGTATTAAGTGCATTCATTTTTCAAAGTTTACATTCTTTCTTATAGATAGAGTGCAAAACAATGGTAGATGGGGTGACTGACTATGAAATTTTGCTGGAATTTAAGGAGCTAATGTGGCAGCTAAGACTGAATTATTTATAAGCTGCCTGGGTCGAATGATTTTATTACTATATCCAGTATATGTAGATTAAAAGCTAACACATTTTATTAATACATTTTAGTAATGAATTATCTATAATGACAAGGTATGTTTGGGGAAAATGAAAATTATTTGTTTTTAAATTATTGTTGCAAGGTGGCAACATTTCAAGATAATACAGTATCATGTGTGCAGTAAAATATATGTACAAGTCATATATATGCTTTATATATATTTTTAGGTAGAAGTGTGTTTTTTATAATACATTGTTTAACCTGTTTTGTTAAACTACAAGCTTTTCATATGAGTAATAGTAAAAGAGCTTTTTAACAGTCGTTTATGTTTACATCTGTTTAGCTGGTATTTATGTTTACATATGTTTAGCTGGTGTTTAAGTGAGTCACTGGAAGTATTTTACAACTCAGATGAAGTCCGGAGTACATGGATGAATGCGTTTAGTTATATGGCAATTTACAGTTGTTTTTTTAAAATTTCTAGGCAAACCAGTTTGAGTGAATTTACAGATACTATTTTAGCCAATTAACCAGTCTGTATTAAGATATTTGAACATAAATACCACAACATAATATTTGATTTAACATTTGGTAACTGGGAAAGCCCAATTTTCAGCAGAGGCCCAGGGAGAAACACTCCAGATGCATATCATTGTAACATGGAAGGAAACGAGTGCACCTGAAGAAAACCCACACAAACACAGGGAGGACATGCAAACTCCACACAGAAGGAACCTCAGCTGAGAATTGAACCAGAGAACCTCTTGCTGTCAGGTGACAATGCTACCACTTCACCACTGTGCCATTCATATCATTTAACTAAATCATTAAAAATATAAAGTACCTGAGAATTTTGATGGAATAACACTTGAAAAATGTTTAAAAAAAACACAAAAAGCATGCTGGAAGTACTAAAATGCATTAAAAGCATGCTTACTTAAATTAGGTTTTAAACCAGTTTTAAAATGAGATAAGCACAGCTTTTAAGCTTCCAGACAGAGTTCAGCAAGGTAAAAGCAAAAACCAAAGTGACTGCTTTACTAGCAAGACTGACACAATGCTTGGAAACGTCTCTTAGCTCACTCACCTGCAGCTCAACAAAGACATTTATTCAGATAGGAATACTACAGCAGATCTTTGGCATAACTAAAACTCAGACAGAATGGGGCTTAACATCTTATAAATATCACTTTAAGTAATTTCTCACTGAAAAGGAACTGGAAGCTAGTGCAGGTTACAAGGAGCAGATATATACTTGGGTGGTGCAGTGGTACAGCAGTTAACATTATTGCCTTACAGCAAAAGAGTCTCTTTGTTTGATTCTTGGCTAGGGTGCCTTCTGTGTGGAGTTTGCATGTTCTACCTGCATTTGCTTGGGTTTCCTCCCAAATTCTGAAGGCATGTGTCTAGAGAATTTTCTCCTGGGCTTCTGCTGAAAATAGACATTGTACTAGTTGGACTTTCCCAGTCAAAACATGTTAAATAAAAAAAAAATCCATGATAACCATGGAATGGCAATAGCTGGAGAATTCTGCACTTAGTGGAATTAGTAAAGATCCATACTTGGAAGTAAGTAGCAGGCAAAGAGCAAAGCATTAGAGTAAGGAAGCGTTAAGCATTAGAGTAAGGAAGTGTTATGTACTAATAGCAGTCCAGCCATACCACTCAACCTCTTAGTGCCATAATTCTGGACAAAGACAAAAGTAATCAAGCACAAAGGCCCAAAATCAGGGAAAGATTTTAAATATTGCTCTTATAAGCTTAGAATATTGCTAAAATAACAGGCTTTGCATCAGTATTCATTTTCTGAAGGCTATGAAGTCTGAAACTCAGATGTGTATCATTATTTAATTATCTCAGTCCTTGATGATTTGCCAGAAGAAGACACATCTTTGAGGAATAGCCCAAACATATGAATCAATAATTTGGACATTCTGCAAAATTCTAGACAGTACAGAGGCATCATTCCAACAGCAGCCAAGCATGGACAAGACTAACAGAAGGCATCACTGAAAATATGGTTTCAGACTTCTGTTGTGAAGTACTGCTTTTCATTTCCATGGTCATTAAAATCCAAATAAACTCTGCAGTATCACAAAGCACCAGAACTCAACAGTTCAACAGAGGTGTAGTAAGAATGAGGGAAGGCCGGTAGCAGCCCTGGATGCAAGCAGTTAGGAAGTATGATCTGGACTTTTGTGTAAGCTGTAATCAGCTTCTGATCTGTCCATTCAGTAGGTTCATAGGTTATTACTAACCTTACATCCAAGGAGACTGTAAGAGAACTAAGCCATATCACCCAGTGATAGTGGGATATTAAAAGTGCTTTCCATTAAGTAGATTTTTCCTATATATATCTCAGGTGAAAATTTGTGAACACCCATCCAAGACCGCTTTTGAAGGTTACCATGGAGTTACTCTGCATGATATGTTATAGCAAACACATTTGCTTAGATATCTGTCATGATGCCATTTGGTTAGTGTGGATGTGTTAATGTAGCCCTAGGTCTCTAGAGTGGGTTTTTGGTTTACCATTGGTTCTATTCAGGTGAATGATTTAAAGAATACTAAGCCATTCATATCAATGACGGCTAAGCAGAGGTCACCTGTCAGCAGTCTATATGATACCGAGCAGAGGGATACAGCATTTAGTCTGTCAGAATAGTTAAAGGTACTGATACCTGAGATCTTTTGGTGAGGAAACATTGAGGTCTCTTGAGTTGATTTAGATGCTTAGCAAGATATATGCCAAAGAGAGCATAATATTTAACACTGGGCCTAATATGGGAGTAATAAAGAAAGACTATGACTTCTTTGGTCCTTGAGGAGATGCCACAAATGATAAGTTGTACAAGGTAGGAGAATTGTTTTCACCATCATGCAAATGTAGTAATCAAAGAAGAGTCTGTTATCAACATCGGTACCAAGGTCCCAAATGACTGTGTAACGATTTAAGTGGAATGTTATCTTCATGGTAAGTGGTGGTACTGCTAGATTTATCAAAGGAAACAATGTTGCATATGTTGATATTGAGGCTAAGCCCATGATTAACACACCAAGCATTGATTAACACACCAGGCATTTGTTTAGTCTAGTCCTTGCCAGAGAATAGAGTGACAAAATGGAATTTGATAACAGTACCCAATATCAACAAAGCTAGGTTAACGAAAAGTAAAAAACTACAGAGGGACTGCCAACAATATGAGCAAGGAACGGCTTACCCAGTCCCTCCACCTGCGCAGCAATGGAATATGTACAAGATTAGAGGCGAGGGGAATAGGTGTACCCCTTCTCAGCCTTTAACTACGTTATCTAGTACTAATGCAGAGGGTCAGTCTACTAGTGTTCAACATGATTTAATTTCCTCCTCTCCGAATTTTAATACTCCCTTGCCTTCAACATCTACTAATAGTAGCAATAACAACGCTACTATAACTAGCAATGATGAAGGTTTAAGAAGAAGTGAACGTTTGCTGAATCAGCCTAAGACTAATTTTCCTCCGAACAATGGTCAAAGGAAATTTAACCAATCGGGTTTTCAGAGAGGGAAGTCTCAGGGCAAATGGAACCAGAGGAAGAAATTCAGCAAATGGAAGTAGGCGATGAAAATTTAGAGACAGTCCCTCACATTATTAAAAACTCAGAGGGTGATTTCTCTATTTATAACTATTCTTCCGTTTTTGTTTCCTCTGATTTAGCCAACCTTTTAGCAAAAGGACTTACCTTTGTACCTATGAGAAATATGAATATCACTAACTGTATTTTGGACTTGAAATTGTATGTTCGGAAGTTAAATCTAGCAGTTTTATTAGGAAATGCAGCTATACCTACTAGTAGTCAATTTAAAGTTCCTAGTACCTTTAATCCACCGTTACATAATTCTTTATTTCTGTTTGAAAAAATGTGTGAACTTTATCTTAGATATATGCAGTATACAGGAAGGAATGATACGGGTAAGAGTAATCTTTCTAATGAGGAAGCTGAATGGTTTCAGTACTTAAAGGATTCTAAAGTACGAATAATGAAACCAGACAAAGGTGGTGGCCTGGTCTTTATGGACCAAATAGATTATAAGAATAAAATGGAGCTTATGCTATCATCTGATTTTTATGAACAGGTTTCCCTAAATGAATATAACCAGGCCATTAATAGAGTTAAATCATATATTAATGATTTATTTATAGAAAAGAGGATTGATATGGACTTGTACAACTATTTAATTATGCCTTCACCTATAGTCCCTATATTATTTGGGATACCAAAAATACATAAAGACCTGATTAACCCACCATTCAGACCAATTGTTAATGGTAAAAATAGTGCAACTTATGCTTGTGCTAAAGTAGTGGATGGGATGCTTAAAAAATATGTCAACCTTGAACCAACTGTATGTAAGGATTCTTGGTCTTTTTTGCAAAAAATCAATGATTTGTCTTATAATGAAAATGACAATCTATTAACAATAGATGTGAAGGACCTTTACACCTCAATTCCGCAAGATATAGGAATTGAATGGGTTATTTTAAATTTAAAAGATAAAGGTGTTTCATCATCGGAACTTTGGCTTATAGAAGAATTACTAAATATAGTTTTAGCCCATAACTACATTATTTTTAATAATAACTTTTACCACCAAAAGAGCGGAGTAGCTATGGGCTCTCCATGCGGTTCAAGTTTTGCCAATTTGGTTATGAGCTATTGGGAAAAACAACATGTCCTTGGTAATGAGACTGTAACCCCGAAAATTATTTATTACACTCGATATCTGGATGATATTTTCATCCTTTTGAGGGGTAATAGTGAAGTGGCTGAATCTCTTGTTGATTACTTTAATGCTAGTACTGATTTCCTTCATTTTACTTTTAATTTTGAGGAAAAACAAATTGCTTATTTGGATGTATTATTAATGAAGAATAATTTGATTCAGAAATATGAAACAAAATTTATAGAAAATCTTCCTACTCGAATACATTTTTGCACTTTACTAGTGCTCACCCCTTGTATCAAAAAAAGTCCGTGATTAAAGGACAATTGGTTAGGGCTGCTCGAATGACTACAAGGGATGACGATTTTCTAGATGAATGCAAGAAATTAAAAAATATGTTTTTGAGAAGAGCATATCCTATTGAGTTCATTGAAAGAATTTTTGAAGAAGTTTTTGTTAAGAGAGATAGAGGCTTCTATAAACCTATAGTTAATGAACTTAGAGTGGATGCTTATCATGAAACAGTGTCACCTGAAATAGTTGTACTAGATCCTGCAAACTCTATGATTGATATGAATAACTCTCTTCCCTTTGAATATAGTTTGACTCTTACTTTTAATTCCGATTTTGCTTATATAAAAAACATAATTTTAAAGAATTGGAATATCATAACAGAAAATAAGGATATAGTTGGTAAAGTAGGTTTGGTACCTAAATTTACGGTTAGACGTGATATGAACTTTAAACAAATACTTGAAGGTATTAATAATAATGCTATGAATATTGTTAACAAAGGTATGGGCAGTTGTGGTTCCTGCCCATATTGTAAATTTATGTTGGTTGGAAATTCAATTAATGTTTACAATTTGGATTTGAAAAGTAAATTTAAAACTAACTGTAATTCCAAAATGGTGGTATATGTGGCCAAATGTCAACTATGCCCTTGTTTTTACGTGGGCAAGACTATTCGGAGACTTAGGGATAGAGTCTATGAACATAATTACAATATTAAAAAATGTGTAATGGATAATGCTTTGGCTAAACATGTGTATGAACATCCCACACACACCTTTAAATTTTGGGTCTTGGACCAATTAAAACCAAGTATTAGGGGTGGTCCTTTGGAATTGCAGTTAGAAAAATTAGAAATAATATGGCAGATAAAGTTATTTTCTTATAATTGGCCCGGTTTGAATGATTTATGCTCCATTATGGCACTTTTGAAGCTCAGAAGCCTTATTAGATAGAAATTGAATTTGTCTTTATTATGAGGTAGTTTATTGATTGTATTTCATGGTATAATATATTTATTTTTGGGAATTGGGGTCACATTTCTTAAATAACTTGTTTGAAAAACTTTTTGAGAAATGCCTTAAGAAATTCCTAAAAAGCCTTTTTATATTTATATTTATATATGTATATATATTTTTTAAGACACTATTTTTATTAATTATTTATGTACGATATATATATATACACATATATATTTTTATATATTTTTATATATAGGAACACATTCATGGTTTATTCATTTGGATTAGTTTTTTAATATATATATTTTTGTAATGTTGATCTACGAGTGAATGTGAATGAATTGTTTGTACCTTTAAGATGTTTAATTGGGGATTGTTACCAGCTGATCACAGCAGGGTATTTAAATGGATTTATTTTTACGTTCTGTTTCTCTGATGAAGTTTGTACATTGTACGTACGAAAAGCGCTTTAGAGTTAATTAAAGTTCCTTTACGGATTATTTCGGTGTGCTCGCTTTTGTGGATTCTGAGTTTTTGGAATTTTTTGGTAACAGTACCCAATATGCAATCATCTGCAAATGTGGTCAGCCATAGTCTGTTGATATCAGCTTTCATGCTAGAGAAGTATAAACCAAAGAAGATGGCATCTAGGAGACAGCTCTAAGAGACACCACTTGTGATACTTTAGCAAAATTTAGTTGTATTGTGCTATCAATTTTCTCAGTACGATTTGCAGACTGTGGTAAAAGAAGTGCTGCCCATAGCGGTAAAAGCATTTAAACACCAGTAGTGGCCAAACACAACCATGATTGCTTAAATGATAAGGGCATTCAGTGTGTTCTATGAATTGTAGAAAGAATCTCCTTGCTACAGGTAAACAAATCTCCAAACTGTAACAATGAGCTTTAACAAACTATATAGCAAGGAGCCATTTGCAACAGTTCATACATTGAATAGCATTGTTTTTTTCTTTTGCTCTGGTTTGTTTTTGATAGACCCGAACTTGGTTTGAGGACATTTTTTTGTTCTTGTGGTCCTCGACTCTAGTTCAGAGGTGACAAATAAGAGATTGCCCAAGACAGAGCCATAACTGAAGCAGGGTGGGTGAAGGGGGCAGCTGCCCCAGGTGCATGTTGTCAAGGGGTGCAACTGACAGGTGTTAGTGGTGAGGGAATGAGATACCAGCTTCATAAATGAATGTCAGTACCTCATTTGGGGGTCATGGCTGAACCACCAAACCACTTAATATATATATATATTGTGATTTAACTAGCATACCACTATGTTAGTATCAAATAGCTTGCTATACTTTCATCAAAGAGCTTTTCTTTTATTTTTCCTTTTGTTTAGCTCCACAACTTTCTCAGCTTTTATTTGAAGGGGGTACCAGTTTGAGAATATGCACAGCACATGATGACACAGCTATGGTCCTAGCCCAAGGCATATAATGACCTAGTTACAACTCTACAATTTACCATGCAAAATAATAATCTCTTCACTACCTTTGCAGTTAAGTTGTATTGTACAATGATTTTTTTTCAGTGAAATTGACAGACAATGATTAATGATTTTGATGTGTTAATATAGCATGGAATAGCAAAATATAATAAAAAAAATATTTTGGAGCATAGTTCCCCATTGTTCCAGATTTTGCAGAACGTCCAAAATCTAGTAAGTCACTAAAGATAACAGTCAAATTATACGTCTTATTCTTCATAAAATGAATGTTGACACAAAACCTGTTATTCTATTAACTTTTTAAGCGAATTAGAATAACATTTTAAATACTGTTACTGATTTTGGGCCTTGGTCTCCCATTAATTTTGGCTTTGTCCCTAATTCTTGAGTGAAGAAAATGATAGCTAATGTTTGAACTTTCAAGGAGAAGTTTTTGTTTAGATGCCACTAAACATTACTTAAATAAAACTTTGCTTCTCTTTAATATCTAATGTTTTGACAAGCTACCAAATGCATGTATTGCCAGCATGGTTACCATAGCATTTTTGACAGAAAGCAGTTTTTGTACATGGCATTTTTATATAGAGCATTTTAATAGTGAAGCGTTATTTTGCTTTCTGTGTGACAACAAGTTTAAGATACCATAAAAATGCATTTTTGGAGTTTTAAGGTGCAGTTTTCCTTCAAATGTCACTCAACACTGGTTAAGTTCATGATGACTGTTTCTATTTACCTTGATGTAATGTTATGACAAACTAACAAATTTATGAATTGCCAGTTTGAGTATCGTACCATTTTTGATACAATGCATATATCTGTATGTGTGTATACAGAGGCATAGCTGATCCATCTCTTGTCCTGTGCTGCTCCTGCTCCGCCCCTTCAATGTATTACATAATACATGTGCCCCCCCCCCCCCCCCCAGCTGTTCAGGTCTGCTGAATTCCTTGAACTGGCACACCAGCCAGGTGGCCTGACAAATACATGACTCCTTCCTCCTGCCCCAGCTCTTCACTGGAAAAGCAAAATAAATAAATAAAAGAAAAGAAAAAGAAAAAAAAATCAGTGATCAGACCACACGCTCTTGTAATGCAGGACCCAATCAGGTGCCATTTCTGCACACTGCCCCTTCTTTCTCAGATTACAGTAAAAAAGTAATAAAAAAAAAAAAAAATAAAAAAAAATAAAAATATATATATATATATATGCAAGAGAAACAGAGAACAGAAATAAAAAAATATATATTGTGTGTGTTTTAAACTGTAGCAGCAAGCATTTGCTACAGTTTATACTCACATGGAATGCCACGATGCTCAAGTTCTATACTTGTAAAACAAATAATGACATGTTTTTACTTTTAAACAGTAGCAACCTGCTTGTTACAGTTGTAGTAAGCAGTTGTTACAGTTTATACCCACATGGAATGCTACAGCACACATGTTTTATATAACAAAAAAGAAGCATTCTTTTTTTTTACTTTGAAACTACAGCAAACTGCAGTTGCCACATTTTAGATCACACAAGAAGTATTACAGTGTTCTGTGTTTGTAAAAAGAAAGAAAGAAAACTCTGTTTTTCTCTATTTAACTCTTGGAAACTGCTAACAACAAATGTAACAAGTATTTGCTACAGTTTAGACCACATATGGAGTGCTATAGCACTCAGGTTTGAAAACAAATGCAATTCTGGCTTTTAAAAGCCAGTATGCACTAAAGAGCAATTGGGATTGGCTGATCATACCCCCCTATCACTTTGCACCCAGAGCAGTTGCTCCCTTTGCCCCACCCTAGCTATGCTACTCGTGTGTGTGTGTGTGTGTGTGTGTGTGTGTGTGTGTGTGTGTGTGTGTGTGTGTGTGTGTGTGTGTGTGTGTGTGTGTGTGTGTGTGTGTGTGTGTGTGTGTGTGTGTATACATACTCCTGGACTTGACATGACACATGGACGTGGCAAGACTAGCATCAGAATCTAACAAGGCTCCCATGTAGTTCACAAAGGAGACTGATATATTTCTGCAGTCATTCCACACACAGCTGGAAAGACTGTAAAGGTGCAGTGTATAAGATGGATACCTGGCTTGCACTCAACAGGACAGTGAGTGACGTCTATGAGAAGTATCAGCATAAATACAGTCAGGAGCGGCCTTAGGTCAACTGGTGCCCTAGGCAAAAGAGCTCCACAGTGCCCCCTACCACACCATCTGGTGCCCCCATCCTGGTGTACCTACACCAAATAAATACAGAAAAAGTGCCCCTGCTACAGCGGCACCCTAGGCGGCCACCTAGTTGGCCTATGCCTAAAGCCGGCTATGAATACAGTAAGTAATCTGCAGAGGTGCTATGTAGACCTTCATTGCTAATGGGAAGGAGAGATCAGGGGCAGAAAGTTTCCTTACTCTATAGTATGTTCATTTTTTTTTTTGAGTTATTGCAGGTGATATAGGTATATTTGCTGTCTACTTTTATACGTACATTGCAGTCATTACTGTGATAACTCTGTTTTGGAATGGAGGACGAAAATGCAGGAAGTAGGTTAGCCTGTTATAGGAGGCAGGCCAGACTCTTTAAACAGTAGAGTAAGTGTACTGTATTGTATTTCTGCTTAATCTGCTTACCACATCGCCAACCTCTTTTTTTGCATTGTACTACTCTGCTTTTGTCTAATTGTTCATTAACTGGTGCTATTTTTATGCATTTGTGCTTTGCTAGTATCCTACATTATGGTAGATATCGTGTCAGTTGCCAAATGTATAACAACTGTACTGAACCTGTACATCATGTTACTGTAAAAGTTCTTGTCTTATGCTTATTACACCATTGCTTAGATGTGAGCTGTGGAGGGTCTATGTCAAAAGATCGAATGGACAAATCTACAAATAAAGATGAGACCATATGATTGACAATTCAGTCCATCAAAAAAAAATTCAAAGCCAAACAATATCCGCATATAACAAAAGCAAAGCTTTTGTAGGGGGAACACCCCCTGTACCCCCCATCTCCTGCTAAGTATATATACCAACTCCGAGATCGCATTGCAGTGGGGAAAGGGCAAATTTTGTGATCCCTACTGTAACATGATCTCAGTCAGAATGCTTCCATAGCCTGAATAGTTGATAATATAGTCTCGCCTGTAGGGGTTTTGACAATTTGTCCATTTAATCTTTTGACATAGACCCAGCTGTAGATGTATAATCTGTGCTACTCTTCTAAAATGTGGCAGTTTTACCTGTGTATGCCTTGCTTATGTATGACAACTCTAGGTAGCCTGTTTACCCTAGCAGTGAGCATGCTGATTTGTTACCATAATAAATTTAGCAGTACTTTGTTATCAGACTGGTTTACAGCCATATCCTGTGGTACTGTTCCAACTATGACATTTACAACATTAATTATATACCCAGGTATTATCCTAAGTTTTATGATAGATGTTCTTTTCCTGTTTATTTGTCTTGCTATGCTGTTTTTTTAATTCTTCCATGGCCTTTCTTAATAAAGTCTACCACATAACACTGACCAATATATTTATGTCCTGTTCTGTTCTCTTTCTCCTTCTTGTGTTGATTATGTTACTTGGGTATTTTGTTTTTATTGCAGGAGGAGCCTCAGAGCAGCCAGAGATGAGACAGCAGTCACCAGACTCTGCACTGGTTATCTTGCCAACTGCTGGGCCTCCAGTAATCTCAAGTCCTGCCTCTTTGCATGGCAATATGGGTCATCCTGTGGAAGGGGGCCCAGAAGACTCATAAGTGGTCTCAAGTGCTGTTTCCCTAGTGAGCAGTGTAGGCTCCTCATTAGAAGATGGCACAGAAGGATGCTTGAAAGTCACACATGGGATTCAGTGACTGGTGAGGACTGAGATAGACCAGTGGCTCAAAGCCCATATTGGCACCCACCCCCTAGAATCGTTATGGTGTTTCACCTTTATTGTGTGCCAGTCACCATCCCTTGTTTGTTTTTGTGTTGTGTGTGTGTGTGTGTGTGTGTGTGTGTGTGTGTGTGTCTGTGTGTGCCCTCATGTGTAGATGTGTGTATGCGTGTATATGCCTCTGCTGCTATGCTTATACTCTCCTCCTACAATTTTCCCATGCTTCTATCACCCTGTATTCTTCTCAAAAAATGGAAAAAGTACTCCTGCCGAAGTAGAAAATAACATTCTTCCCCTCACCATATACTGTTCCCATCCCTTTGTCCTTTTGTGGGTTCATCTGCTTGCTGCTCCCCATTTCTGGCTGTCTTGTCACCCTCTTAAATTTCCATTTTTAAAATAAATGTATTTCGCAGTTTGCTATGTAGCCCTTGTATGGATTTTTAGCTGAGCCTGTGTTGTTTCAGATACATGACGCTTCAACGTGAGTGCAAATTGTGTATCACATTGAGCATTCTACCTATATGCTGATGCTCTTGGGTCATATGACTACTCATAAACACTGTCCACTCACTTGCCCCCTTACTCCCATTTTTGCAGCTACACACCCTTGTTATTCTGCACTGCCACAGACATTTCCACATTATTTCAGCAGTGTTGCATGCCATACTCTGTTCTAACCATGTCACACTGCATTCAGTACATCATTTACTGCAGCACAGTACCATTATGATTCTTTCTGAAAACCCTTATGCCCCTCAATAAAACGTAGCTATCTCAGTTATGAAAATATGAATGCCAATATTAACATATTAATTATAAGTGACAATCAAAGGTTAATATCTCAGCTGCAGAGCATCCTAGACTAACAATTTCAGCATCATTTTGTTACATTTTCCTTTCCTTTTCATGTGCTGCCTATTATTAATTAGCAAGTTAATTATTTAAGAAAGACACCCTCTCCAATGTGAGGAAACCATAAGGAACTACAAGTGATAAATAGAAGTAAAGCAGTACTTCTGAAGTGCGGTGACTCACTTTACAGCTTTTTTTAAATCTGGATCTGTTTTGATACCTATTTTGAAACAATGTAATATATGAAAACTGTTTTTTTATTTTTGCAAATTTTCCTAGTAAGACTAAAACACTCTATGCATTTTTAAACTTACAGTCATGCTGCTGATGTTGTTGAATTGTATGTTTGACTTGCCTTAGCCAAGGTTTAGTTCTTCTGCAGATTATTTCTGTGTAGTTTAAATGATGTTACATCAAATCTCTATATTTTGCATTTCTTTTGGAAAAGTACATTTGTGTAAAATCTTACCATAATGGTAGATGTCCTTGCCTTCACTGCTGCAGTATTCTTCACAGATGGGATTCCCTTCCGTGGAAGCCTAATGTCCAGCCAGTCTATCAAAGCCTACTGTTACTTTAAGGTACGCCAAACATCACCCAATGCTCCTTGCATAGCATAGGGCATAAAGGTGACATTCAGGTGTACCATCTACAGAACTGATTGCCCCATTAGGAATACCAGTCCAAGGAACCCAAGAGGTAACCTGGACATCCAGGAAGGCAAAGAAACAGGGGGATGGAGGGAGGGAGTGAATACTGCAGCAGTAAAGGCAAGGACATCTACAGTTATGCTAAGATTTTACACAACTATACAATGTCCTTGCATTCACTTCTGCAGTATTCTTCACAGATGGGAGAGTACCAAAGCTCAAGAGGAAGTTTGAGAAGAGGAAGGAGCAGAGGAGTCCCCTAAAAAGCCATGAAAAATGGCACTAGCAAAACCAGCCATAGCTCTAGAGGTACCATCCAACCTGTAGTGCATGGTAAAGGTATGCACAAAAGTCCAGGTAGCTACTTTAAGAATAGAATTAGCATCTAAGCCCTTGGAAAAAAACACCCGAAGAAGACACAGCTCTAGTAGAATGAGGCTTAACTGAAGAAGGAAGATTGTTGCCATGAAGAGTGTAACAAAAAGAAGTAGCCTTAGAAATCCAAGAAGAAATAGTTTGCTTGGAGACAGCTAGTCCCAAAGCTCCAGGATGAAAAGAAACAAACAACTGATCAGATTCTGTAATAGCCTTAGTCTTATCCAAGTAAACCCTGAGTTGCCTATGCATGTCCAAAATATGCAGCACCCTCTCATTGTCAGATTGCGGAGAAGTGGAAAAAAGTATGTAGATTAGTAGACTGATAAAGTGATAGCTCATTAACCACCTTAGGCATAAAAGAAATGTTAGTGCCAAAAGACACCCTGTCCTCATCAAAGATAAAAAAAGGAGGACAAGCCATAAGGGCTTGCAACTCAGACACCCATCTGGCAGAAGTAAGAGCTAACAAAAGAACAGAGAACATTGTTACAAGGAAGCTGAAGCAGCAGGCTGAAAAGGAGCCTGAGTCAACTTCTTCAAAACAAAATTAAGATCTCAGGGAGGTGGAACAGGCTTTCTGGGAGGTCTAATATTAAGGACACCTTTATGAAATTGTTTAACCTCAAATCTAGAAGCTAAAGGTGGAGATAAAGGCAGACAGGCAGAGATACTGATAAGTAGGCCTTAACAGAAGAATAGGTCAAACTCACACAAATAAAAGAGAACCAAAGGAACATCCACAGTAAGTCGATCCAGGTTATGAGAGACACCAAATAAAAAACCTCTTCCATTTGGATAAGTAGGATTTCTTACTATTTAGTTTCCTGTCCTCCTGCAGGACTTGCAGCACACCCTGAGAAAAAAAAAAGGTGTCAATGAGGAATCAAAATCCTATCACCCACAGTGTCAGATGAAGCATGGACAGGTGAGGATGGATGAGAGATCCCTTGTCTTGTGCGATTAGATCCACCCTGTGTGGTAACTTGTGATTATTGCCCCTGGCTAGATGCAGAAGTAGAAAGAACCAGTGCTGTCGCAGCCAAAAGGGAGTTACCAACAAGATTTTGGGAGCATCCTGTTGAATCTTAAATGGGACTTTTGGAAGGAGAGGAAGGAGAGGGAAAGCATAAAGAAATACCTCCTTCCATGAAAATGAGAGGGTGTCCACCTTCCACACCAGAGGACCTGGGACTCTGGCACAAAACAGAAGAAGTTGTCTGTTCAGAGGGGAGGGCAAAAAGATCCACTTGAGGAGCACCCCACTGGTGGATAATGTCTAGAAACACATCTCTGTGAAACATCCATTTATGGGACTGAGTTTAGGACCTGCCCAGAGTGTCTGCCACAATGTTCTGACCAGAAGGGCTATAAACTGCCTGAAGAGTCACTTGAGACTTGACAGCAAGATCCCAGACCAGAAGTGCCAACCAGCAAAGGAGATGAGATCTCGTTCCTCCTGTTTGTTGATATACCACATCACTGCGGTATTGTCTATGAACACCTTGAGAGGCCCCAGAGAGAAAATAGGATGAAAGGCCTGAAGAGCCAGCAGAAGAGCTCTCATATCTTTGACACTGATGTGCTCCATCTGCTGATGAGGTGACCACACCCCCTGTACCTTTAGGTAGCCAAATGTCACCCTTAATCCCATGTCCAAAACATCTGTGAGCAATTCCTGAGAGGGAAAAGGAGGATGGAAAGGGATTCCCTGGATTCAGAGACAACTGTTGAATCCACCAGTGAAGTCTCTGTTTGAGACAAGGAAGAAGAGGAACTACAAAGTCTAGAATATTGTGCATGTGGAAGCCATGCTGACTTTGAAACTTTCTCATATGAAGTGTGGCCAGAGGGAGCATCAGAGTGGTGGATGCCATGAAACCCAGAGCTCTCAGAAACTCCCTGGTTGAAATAGAAGCCAGAGGAAGAAAAGTGTGTGAAAGAAAGAGATGAGAGTTAAGTCCTTTGGAGGAGGCAGGGATGCAAGCATTGGCACCATCTGAATCCTGCAAGCCAGAAAATCTTGATCCTGAGAAGGAGTCAGAGAAGACTTTTTGAAATTTATTGTGAACCCCAGGCTCTGGAGAAGGAAAAAGGCAAAATGAAGATTTTGTTAAAGGATCTCTGAAGAGGACACCTGAATCAGCAGGTTGGCTAATTAAGGAAATATTTGGATCCCTTGAAACATGCCAAAAAAAATCATGGGAGCAAAGCATTTGGTGAACACCCTTGGGGCAGTAGAAAGGCCAATGGGCAAAGCAGAGAACTGAAAATGCCAGGAAGCAACAGATAAATGCAAAAACTTCCTGAAAAGAGGATAGATCGGAATATGGAGATAAGCATCCTTGAAATCCAGAGACACCATATTGGCCCGAGGGAGCAAGAGAGGAAAGAAAGTCAGAAGGGACAACCTCCAAAAGGAAGGCACTTCAGAAAAATGTTTAGATGAAAGAGGTCTAGAATTAGTCTCCAAGTGCTTTCTTTTCTGGGAACTAGAAACAGTCTGGAGTAGAACCCTTTCCCCGTTTGGGACACAGGCACCTCTTGAATAGCACCCTGAGTCAAGAGATCTTGAAGAACGTCTGGGAAAAAGGGAAGTTGTTTCTAAGAAAACTGAGGAATGCCCATAAAAGGATTTCCACACCGTGAAGTAACCTTGACAAATGATAGACAGAACCCAAGAATCCTGAGTGATCTGATGCCAAACGGGAAGAGAAACAGAAAGGCAAAGAGAAAGTGGAATGTGGCTGGGAAGAGACAATCATGCAGCACCTGGTTTGTCAGGAAAGGAAGGCTTCAGAATCCCTGAAAACTGATTATTCTTAGCAGGAGGAGCCCATTTGCCACTCTTTTTAGCTTTAGCTTTAGTAGAACAACAAGATTGCCTATGAACAAAGGTTGGCTTAGTGGGGTAATGTCACTGAAATTTAGGCACAGGAGAAACAAACACATTTAAGCTCCTGTAAGGCCTAACCCTTATCCTGAAGGGACTTAAACAAGTCAGCAGCCGCTTCCCTAATAAACAAACCAGCAGCTGCTTCCCTAAACAAAAGTTTAGTATCCAGAGTAGCATCCATCAACTTAGCCTTAATAACATCAGGTAGAGGTTGATGCCTAAGCCAAGAATACCTTCTCATCACTGAACCAAAAACAGCAGCCCTGGAAGAGTCATCTGCCACATCATAACTACATCAGATAGAATGACAAATTACTTGAGAGGATGTCCCTAGCAAGGAAAGATTAGAAGTTTGGAAAACCAGAAATAAGTTGACAGGCCTGAGAAAGAAGAGCCAACACATATGGGTCTGATAATTAATAGCCCTAAAAGCTAGGGTAGCAGATGAGTAAACCTTCTTACCCAACCTTTCCATGGTTCTGCTGTCCTTGTCAGAAGACAATAACTTGGGTGAAGGAAGCAATTGAGATGGCTTATGAGAGGCTACAGACACCACAGAGGGGTCGGCAGCAGGACATTTATACAAAAAAGTAACAATCCCCAGGCACCCTGTAAGACCCATCAGGCTTCTTGGGAGCAGGGGCTGAGAATCAGGCGCATGAGAGGCATTGGGAAAAAAATTCAACAAAGCAGCCAAAATAGGAGGAACAGTTGCAGGTTTAGGAAATTCCAACTGCAGCAACTCATAGTACCTGTTATGGACATCAGAGACCTGAGCACAATCCCACTTAAAAAATTCCATCATCCTAGAGAGTGTGTCCCCATGGGAAATTTCCTCAAAAGGAACATCAGGACTAATAGAGTCCTCTTCCTCTGACCCATAGTCCAATGGAGAAGGAATTTGAGTAGAATAAGTTGGGGATTCATCATCAGAATCTGACTCTTCCTCAGAAGAATCCTGTTCTCTAGGCCTTTTGAGGGGAGTAGGGGACCAAGGAGAAGCCGGAACAGAAACCCCCTGAGGAGGCTTCAGTGACATTAAAGCAGTAAAAGGCCCCTGAGTAAAGGCCTGGCACTCATGTTGTGGATCACTAGGAGCAGAAAAGAACATGTTTAGTTTTTTGTTTCTTTTTAAAGTGAATGCCCCCCCCCCCCTATAAAACTGAGAAGGCTTAAACCCAGGACAGCAGTCAAGAAACATAGTAGGGAGTTCTTCCACATAAAAAATCTGAGGAACTCCTCAAGGCTCCTTGGAAAAAATCAACCGTGGTTCCCCCCAGATGCCTGCAAAGCATCTTTAGACATGCTGCCTGTCGGATCCTCATGGGCCTCCAACCCAGTTGTGGCAGAGAAGTCTGACAACACAGCCAAGTGAGCCTCCAGGTTCGTAACAACCTCAGGAGAAACACCTGGCAGAGATTGGACAGCAGAAGATTCCATTTGTACGTTTTTCACCTTCTTCTTCCCTAACGGCTGACCCTTGGGGTCGGCGATTCCTTCATTGCATCTTTAGCAAGAAGCATAAGATGCTGTTTCTCAAGATACAAGGAAAGGGAAGAAAGTTTACTGTGAAGAGATTTCCGGACAAACACCTGACAAATTGAACAAGACATATGGCTGTGAGAAGCTCATAGGCAAAAAAGACACTTGTCTTGGTGGTGTTTATGGGTAATCTGTCTCCTGCACTGGCATTTACCCGTCCTGGATGACATTAACCCCAAAGAGCACAAAAAAGGCAAAAAAAAAAACAAAACAAAAACACCAACAGGGCACTTATCTGCAACTTGCTAGGGTTCAGCAACAGATGTAGGCGTTACCTGTAGCACTAAAATGCATACAACTGGCAAAAAACGTATGTAGGCAAACAGACCAACAGTAAAAAGAAACATTCGGACTTGCAGAAAATAAGTACTGTTTATGGTATGCCTGAATGTACCTACACTACCCAAGGAGTGTTTGGTTGACATTCGGCATACCTTAAAGCAACAGTAGGCTTTGGCAGACTGGCTGGATGTCAGGCTTCCATGGCAGGGAATCCCATCTGTGAAGAATACTGCAGCAGTGAATGTAAGGACATTTACTTTTACATACCTGAGGACATCTAACATACTTCAGTGAGCTGCTTCCTATGTCTCAGCCATATCAAATGACTTTTTTTCAAACATTAAGGCTGTTTTAGGTGAATCGTTTTCTCAGAGTACTTTCCTTTCACATCATATTGATCTGTCCTGTAATATCTCAGAAACATACCCAGTATCAACTTTATTAGCCTTCCTATTGCAAGAACTAAACCAGAATCACTGTTACACTAAGCTTGTTTTTCTTGTTTTTTTGGACAGTAATAACTGGTTTACACTTTTTGGACCGTAATAACTGATTGCCATTTGTTTTTTGAGCTGTAATAGCTGGTTTACAGCTTGTTTTTCCTTGTTTTTATAGGACTGTAATAACTAGTTTACATGTTAACAAGTTCTACATAAGTTTGATTGCCTGGATTTCCTGGAAGTAGTAGATTTTTCATTAATTTATGTGAATGAGCTCCAAAAGTGCTAAATAAAAATAACTCATTTTTATCGGATGCTTTAATACTTCTGGCAGCAAACATGAGGCAATACTCCACACAGGTCTTCCCAATTTTTTATCTGAATTTGAAATGGAAACGATACCCTACCACTGCAGCTCTTTTAAGACTTTCCATTTTTCATGCTTTTATTCTAGGACAAGTCAAAGCTCTCATTAAAAATATGTGATATACCTACTATGTACTGGACTCCAGTGCTGCAAAGTCCATGAACATAAAGAGAAATGAAGATTATTTCAAATAGTAACAGCATATGTTCAGTTCACTTTTCACTTAGGAAAGAAGTTCCACTTCCAGCAGCTTGCCAAAGCAGAAACAAACCAGATAATTCTGGTTCCTGATATATACATTCCTTGGAAAATAATAAACAAGTATAAAAATAATGAAACAGAAGAGCCACTGTCTTTTATTGTATAACACATTACTGCAGAAGGTAAAATGTGTGTTTATGTGTGTGTGCGTGTGCGTGTGCGTGTGTGCGTGTGTGTGTGTGTGTGTGTGTGTGTGTGTGCGCGCATGTGTGCGCGTGTGCGTGTGTGTGTGCATGTGTGTGCATGTGTGTGTGTGTGTGTGTGTGTGTGTGTGTGTGTGTGTGTGTGTGTGTGTGTGTGTGTGTGTGTGTGTGCATGTGCATGCGTGTGTGTGTGTGTGTGTGTGTGTGTGTGTGTGTGTGTGTGTTCGCACACGCGCAGGTGCAACTATTTTGTTGTATATGTACAAAAGGCTGGTCAGGTTGAATGCATTCTAAAGGGAAGAAAGCCCACAGACATCAGTGCTAAATAAGAAATGAGAAGCAAAATCAGATACATTTGTGATGATTCCAAAAACAGTGTGATATTCTAGAAATAATATAAACAAGTAAAGGTCTGGTATCACCTGGGTAATACCCACAGCAGAAGGTGGGTTATTCATGTTAGGCAGACACTGAAAGTTAGCACATTATGACTCAAGTTCTGTGTATGCTGTATAAGTAGCAATACAAACAATAGCTTTTTTTTCCTTAGGTTAATAAGTTCATAAGTAAATACTAGGCTATCAGTCTGGGGAATACTGCAAGCCTAACCAAAACCAGAGGTCAGAATCAAACCCTGTACCTTGTATCCATAAGGTAAAGACTTAAAATGTATTTCTAGAGGATGTAGTCACAGAAAAAGCATCTAAGACTGAGCTTATATGGTTGGAAAACTTGACAAGTCAAATTTGTGGAAATAAGGTGAGCTCTTTGTTCTCTCAGCAGAAAGGCAGAGCTTGAACCAAAGAGCTACAGAAGGAAATTTGGTCTTAAGCAGACAGAAATTAACAGACAAGTTCCACTGCAGAGGAAGTAAAGAAAGATGGACCACTAGTTATCTGTGGACACTTTAACAGCATAATCTGTGGACTAGTTAACAAGATGTGTACCCTTTACCAAAAATGGATGTTGTTCTGTTACTGTAGCAAGGTATAACAGTTTATGAAGATAGAGACATGATGTGCATATTTACAGTTCAAAGTAATTGAAGGCTCTGAGGAACATATTTCAATCAATACGCACAAAGGTCTTTACCACTATAAGCATCTTATATTTGGAACGGTTTCATCAGTAATCTGCCAAATTGTCATTGATCAGATATTCGAAAACACTCTAGGGCCTACCATATACTAGATAATCTAATTAATAGCAGAAAGGCTGACAAAGATCATCTTGAAAATTTGTGATGTGTTGAAATGGTTCATTAAATATGGGCTTTGACTGTGTGTGGATAACTGCATTTTTTAAAAGCAAGTGTATACTCTTGAAGTACTCAAGAAACACCTTCACAAGAAGGATGATGATACACTTACCAGTGTTCTTAAAGTGTGGCTTCTGTTCTGCCATGTTCTAGTAAGCTACTGCCAGGGTTTCATCCATAATACAGCAGCATAACTATAGCTGATTAACAACCTACTTGGAATGAGAGAAAATGCAAGAAGATGCATTAAACTACTTTGCATAAAGCACAGTAGCTGATCATGCCCAGAGAAAATGCTGATTGTAATTCATGAGCAAGCAAAAAAGTTACTACAGTAATGTGTTGTATTCTAGTCGCTGCTTTCTCACAGTAAAGAACATGAAAGTAGAAAGTGCAGATGTGTAATAAACTTATCATAACAGTAGATTCAAATGATCACTGCTGCAGTAGTCTTAGCTATACAGGTTATATCTTGCCAAGGATATAACAGCCGGCCAGCTTTCCAAAGCTTCAGGGCACATTCCACGTGCCCAAACCATCAGTCAGCTAAAGCTGAGCTGACTAAAAGGCAGGTTTGGGTACCAATCCCTTCAGAGATTTCATGCTAACAGAGAGGGAGTCTGAACCCTGACAATGCTAGGAACAAAAATAAATGTCCACACCTGGCATAAACAACACACCAAAAACAAGGGGGAAGAAGGGACAGAGTCACTACTGCAGCAGTGATCATTCAAACATCTACTGTTATGGTAAGGTCAGTGTACACAACTGTACTGTGTTCCTTATATTGATCACTGCTTCAGTAGTGTCACCTATATGGGTAGATTACCATAGCTAACTACATTTGGGAGGTGGAGGGAGAAGAGTCCAGGAGTCCATGGAGAATGGTTCCAGCAAAGCTTGTTCTGGACCTAGAAAAGGAATCAATCTTATAGTGCTTTGTAAAAGTATGTACAGAAGACTAAGTTGCAGCTTCTAGAATACTTGTAGAATCCAACACTTTCCACAAAGCCATAGATGAACCTAAGGCCCTGGTAGAATGGGCCTCACCTCGCCTGGAGTAGTTTTACTTTGGTGAGTATAACAAAAGACATTGTCTGTCTTGACACAAGTTGTACATTTTAGTTCAGTCAGGATAGTATCTGAGTTGTCTTTGTTCATCAAAGGTATGGAGTATCCTTTCTCCATCATTTTGGTTCCAGAATTAAACTGGGAGATGGATAGTTTGGCTTAAAGTAAACATGGATACCACTTTAGCTATTGAAGAAAGATTATTCGAAATAAATTCTGTCTCTGTGGAAAATGAGATAGGGTTTGTGACATCCCTCTCTGGGCCAGTGATCAAGGAGCCTCAATCCTCACCACTGACATCAGTGGGGAATGTCTACTGTGCAAAAATAGACACACACAGTATTTTCAGATGCAGTCCTCTGCACCGAGTGCAATTTCCCTTAAGAGCACACAAATAATAAGCACTCCAGTCCTGGGGCTGGGCTTCCTCTCCAGGCCCCAAATAAGGCTCCTCACTACTGAGCCCTTAGCTGGGTGTTCCGAGCCAAGTTCTTCACAACCCTGCTCTCAGTCTCCCTGTTCAAAGTAGCTGTTACATACTGTGAGATTTGATTTACGCACAGACACACACACACACACACACACACACACACACACACACACACACACACACACACACCAACTCTGCCACCTCCATCCAGACTATAAGGTAGATTTGCTGCAACCAGAACACCCAAAGCCAGCTACTTTAAGGATCTTACCAGGGTACCCAATTACACTTATTAAAATGAATACTTATACAGATGGTAGTGTTTAACAAGCAGCAAGACTTTCAGGAATGTAATGTCACAGTGCCTCTAAATAAATTCAAGTACTCTCAAAGGTTAAACATTTTCTAAAAGACCAGCCACAATGAAAGATATAGATATATTTAATAATAAATAATAAAAAAGAATACATGAAAACACTGATTATCTACTTACAAAATTCCCCTGAGGAATGCCCATAAAAGGATTTCCACACCGTGAAGTAACCTTGACAAATGATAGACAGAACCCAAGAATCCTGAGTGATCTGATGCCAAACGGGAAGAGAAACAGAAAGGCAAAGAGAAAGTGGAATGTGGCTGGGAAGAGACAATCATGCAGCACCTGGTTTGTCAGGAAAGGAAGGCTTCAGAATCCCTGAAAACTGAGTATCCTTAGCAGGAGGAGCCCATTTGCCACTCTTTTTAGCTTTAGCTTTAGTAGAACAACAAGATTGCCTATGAACAAAGGTTGGCTTAGTGGGGTAATGTCTCTGAAATTTAGGCACAGGAGAAACAAACACATTTAAGCTCCTGTAAGGCCTAACCCTTATCCTGAAGGGACTTAAACAAGTCAGCAGCCGCTTCCCTAATAAACAAACCAGCAGCTGCTTCCCTAAACAAAAGTTTAGTATCCAGAGTAGCATCCATCAACTTAGCCTTAATAACATCAGGTAGAGGTTGAAGCCTAAGCCAAGAATACCTTCTCATCACTGAACCAAAAACAGCAGCCCTGGAAGAGTCATCTGCCACATCATAACTACATCAGATAGAATGACAAATTACTTGAGAGGATGTCACTAGCAAGGAAAGATTAGAAGTTTGGAAAACCAGAAATAAGTTGACAGGCCTGAGAAAGAAGAGCCAACACATATGGGTCTGATAATTAATAGCCCTAAAAGCTAGGGTAGCAGATGAGTAAACCTTCTTACCCAACCTTTCCATGGTTCTGCTGTCCTTGTCAGAAGACAATAACTTGGGTGAAGGAAGCAATTGAGATGGCTTATGAGAGGCTACAGACACCACAGAGGGGTCGGCAGCAGGACATTTATACAAAAAAGTAACAATCCCCAGGCACCCTGTAAGACCCATCAGGCTTCTTGGGAGCAGGGGCTGAGAATCAGGCGCATGAGAGGCATTGGGAAAAAAATTCAACAAAGCAGCCAAAATAGGAGGAACAGCTGCAGGTTTAGGAGATTCCAACTGCAGCAACTCATAGTACCTGTTATGGACATCAGAGACCTGAGCACAATCCCACTTAAAAAATTCCATCATCCTAGAGAGTGTGTCCCCATGGGAAATTTCCTCAAAAGGAACATCAGGACTAATAGAGTCCTCTTCCTCTGACCCATAGTCCAATGGAGAAGGAATTTGAGTAGAATAAGTTGGGGATTCATCATCAGAATCTGACTCTTCCTCAGAAGAATCCTGTTCTCTAGGCCTTTTGAGGGGAGTAGGGGACCAAGGAGAAGCCGGAACAGAAACCCCCTGAGGAGGCTTCAGTGACATTAAAGCAGTAAAAGGTCCCTGAGTAAAGGCCTGGCACTCATGTTGTGGATCACTAGGAGCAGAAAAAAACATGTTTAGTTTTTTGTTTCTTTTTAAAGTGAATGCCCCCCCCCCCCTATAAAACTGAGAAGGCTTAAACTCAGGACAGCAGTCGAGAAACATAGTAGGGAGTTCTTCCACATAAAAAATCTGAGGAACTCCTCAAGGCTCCTTGGAAAAAATCAACCGTGGTTCCCCCCAGATGCCTGCAAAGCATCTTCAGACATGATGCCTGTCGGATCCTCATGGGCCTCCAACCCAGTTGTGGCAGAGAAGTCTGACAACACAGCCAGGTGAGCCTCCAGGTTCGTAACAACCTCAGGAGAAACACCTGGCAGAGATTGGACAGCAGAAGATTCCATTTGTACGTTTTTCACCTTCTTCTTCCCTAACGGCTGACCCTTGGGGTGGGCGATGCCTTCATTGCATCTTTAGCAAGAAGCATAAGATGCTGTTTCTCAAGATACAAGGAAAGGGAAGAAAGTTTACTGTGAAGAGATTTCCGGACAAACACCTGACAAATTGAACAAGACATATGGCTGTGAGAAGCTCATAGGCAAAAAAGACACTTATCTTGGTGGTGTTTATGGGTAATCTGTCTCCTGCACTGGCATTTACCCATCCTGGATGACATTAACCCCAAAGAGCACAAAAAAGGCAAAAAAACAAAAAAAAAAACCAAAAACACCAACAGGGCACTTATCTGCAACTTGCTAGGGTTCAGCAAACAGATGTAGGCGTTACCTGTAGCACTAAAATGCATACAACTGGCAAAAAAACGTATGTAGGCAAACAGACCAACAGTAAAAAGAAACGTTTGGACTTGCAGAAAAGAAGTACTGTTTATGGTATGCCTGAATGTACCTACACTACCCAAGGAGTGTTTGGTTGACATTCGGCATACCTTAAAGCAACAGTAGGCTTTGGCAGACTGGCTGGATGTCAGGCTTCCATGGCAGGGAATCCCATCTGTGAAGAATACTGCAGCAGTGAATGTAAGGACATTTACTTTTACATACCTGAGGACATCTAACATACTTCAGTGAGCTGCTTCCTATGTCTCAGCCATATCAAATGACTTTTTTTCAAACATTAAGGCTGTTTTAGGTGAATCGTTTTCTCAGAGTACTTTCCTTTCACATCATATTGATCTGTCCTGTAATATCTCAGAAACATACCCAGTATCAACTTTATTAGCCTTCCTATTGCAAGAACTAAACCAGAATCACTGTTACACTAAGCTTGTTTTTCTTGTTTTTTTGGACTGTAATAACTGGTTTACAGTTTTTGGACCGTAATAACTGATTGCCGTTTGTTTTTTGAGCTGTAATAGCTGGTTTACAGCTTGTTTTTCCTTGTTTTTATAGGACTGTAATAACTAGTTTACATGTTAACAAGTTCTACATAAGTTTGATTGCCTGGATTTCCTGGAAGTAGTAGATTTTTCATTAATCTATGTGAATGAGCTCCAAAAGTGCTAAATAAAAATAACTCATTTTTATCGGATGCTTTAATACTTCTGGCAGCAAAAATGAGGCAATACTCCACACAGGTCTTCCTAATTTTTTATCTGAATTTGAAATGGAAACGATACCCTACCACTGCAGCTCTTTTAAGGCTTTCCATTTTTCATGCTTTTATTCTAGGACAAGTCAAAGCTGTCATTAAAAATATGTGATATACCTACTATGTACTGGACTCCAGTGCTGCAAAGTCCATGAACATAAAGAGAAATGAAGATTATTTCAAATAGTAACAGCATATGTTCAGTTCACTTTTCACTTAGGAAAGAAGTTCCACTTCCAGCAGCTTGCCAAAGCAGAAACAAACCAGATAATTCTGGTTCCTGATATATACATTCCTTGGAAAATAATAAACAAGGAAAAAAATAATGAAACAGAAGAGCCACTGTCTTTTATTGTATAACACATTACTGCAGAAGGTAAAATGTGTGTTTATGTGTATGTGTGTGTGTGTGTGTGTGTGTGTGTGTGTGTGTGTGTGTGCATGTGTGTGTGCATGTGTGTGCGTGTGTGTGTGTGTGTGTGTGTGTGTGTGTGTGTGTGTGTGTGTGTGTGTGTGTGTGTGTGTGTGTGTGTGTGTGTGTGTGTGTGTGTGTGTGTGTGTGTGTTCGCACACGCGCAGGTGCAACTATTTTGTTGTATATGTACAAAAGGCTGGTCAGGTTGAATGCATTCTAAAGGGAAGAAAGCCCACAGACATCAGTGCTAAATAAGAAATGAGAAGCAAAGTCAGATAAATTTGTGATGATTCCAAAAACAGTGTGACATTCTAGGAATAATATAAACAAATAAAGGTCTGGTATCACCTGGGTAATACCCACAGCAGAATGTGGGTTATTCGTGTTAGGCAGACACTGAAAGTTAACACATTATGACTCAAGTTCTGTGTATGCTGTATAAGTAGCAATTCAAACAATAGCTTTTTTTTCCTTAGGTTAATAAGTTCATAAGTAAATACTAGGCTATCAGTCTGGGGAATACTTCAAGCCTAACTAAAACCAGAGGTCAGAATCAAACCGTGTACCTTGTATCCATAAGGTAAAGACTTAAAATGTATTTCTAAAGGATGTAGTCACAGAAAAGCATCTAAGACTGAGCTTATATGGTTGGAAAACTTGACAAGTCAAATTTGTGGAAATAAGGTGAGCTCTTTGTTCTCTCAGCAGAAAGGCAGAGCTTGAACCAAAGAGCTACAGAAGGAAATTTGGTCTTAAGCAGACAGAAATTAACAGACAAGTTCCACTGCAGAGGAAGTAAAGAAAGATGGACCACTAGTTATCTGTGGACACTTTAACAGCATAATCTGTGGACTAGTTAACAAGATGTGTACCCTTTACCAAAAATGGATGTTGTTCTGTTACTGTAGCAAGGTATAACAGTTTATGAAGATAGAGACATGATGTGCATATTTACAGTTCAAAGTAATTGAAGGCTCTGAGGAACATATTTCAATCAATACGCACAAAGGTCTTTACCACTATAAGCATCTTATATTTGGAACGGTTTCATCAGTAATCTGCCAAATTGTCATTGATCAGATATTCGAAAACACTCTAGGGCCTACCATATACTAGATAATCTAATTAATAGCAGAAAGGCTGACAAAGATCATCTTGAAAATTTGTGATGTGTTGAAATGGTTCATTAAATATGGGCTTTGACTGTGTGTGGATAACTGCATTTTTTTTTAAAAGCAAGTGTATACTCTTGAAGTACTCAAGAAACACCTTCACAAGAAGGATGATGATACACTTACCAGTGTTCTTAAAGTGTGGCTTCTGTTCTGCCATGTTCTAGTAAGCTACTGCCAGGGTTTCATCCATAATACAGCAGCATAACTATAGCTGATTAACAACCTACTTGGGAATGAGAGAAAATGCAAGAAGATGCATTAAACTACTTTGCATAAAGCACAGTAGCTGATCATGCCCAGAGAAAATGCTGATTGTAATTCATGAGCAAGCAAAAAAGTTACTACAGTAATGTGTTGTATTCTAGTCGTGCTGCTTTCTCACAGTAAAGAACATGAAAGTAGAAAGTGCAGATGTGTAATAAACTTATCATAACAGTAGATTCAAATGATCACTGCTGCAGTAGTCTTAGCTATACAGGTTATATCTTGCCAAGGATATAACAGCCGGCCAGCTTCCAAAGCTTCAGGGCACATTCCACGTGCCCAAACCATCAGTCAGCTAAAGCTGAGCTGACTAAAAAGGCAGGTTTGGGTACCAATCCCTTCAGAGATTTCATGCTAACAGAGAGAGGGAGTCTGAACCCTGACAATGCTAGGAACAAAAAAATAAATGTCCACACCCTGGCATAAACAACACACCAAAAACAAGGGGGAAGAAGGGACAGAGTCACTACTGCAGCAGTGATCATTCAAACATCTACTGTTATGGTAAGGTCAGTGTACACAACTGTACTGTGTTCCTTATATTGATCACTGCTTCAGTAGTGTCACCTATATGGGTAGATTACCATAGCTAACTACATTTGGGAGGTGGAGGGAGAAGAGTCCAGGAGTCCATGGAGAATGGTTCCAGCAAAGCTTGTTCTGGACCTAGAAAAGGAATCAATCTTATAGTGCTTTGTAAAAGTATGTACAGAAGACTAAGTTGCAGCTTCTAGAATACTTGTAGAATCCAACACTTTCCACAAAGCCATAGATGAACCTAAGGCCCTGGTAGAATGGGCCTCACCTCGCCTGGAGTAGTTTTACTTTGGTGAGTATAACAAAAGACATTGTCTGTCTTGACACAAGTTGTACATTTTTAGTTCAGTCAGGATAGTATCTGAGTTGTCTTTGTTCATCAAAGGTATGGAGTATCCTTTCTCCATCATTTTTGGTTCCAGAATTAAACTGGGGAGATGGATAGTTTGGCTTAAAGTAAACATGGATACCACTTTAGCTATTGAAGAAAGATTATTCCGAAATAAATTCTGTCTCTGTGGAAAATGAGATAGGGTTTGTGACATCCCTCTCTGGGCCAGTGATCAAGGAGCCTCAATCCTCACCACTGACATCAGTGGGGAATGTCTACTGTGCAAAAAATAGACACACACAGTATTTTCAGATGCAGTCCTCTGCACCGAGTGCAATTTCCCTTAAGAGCACACAAATAATAAGCACTCCAGTCCTGGGGCTGGGCTTCCTCTCCAGGCCCCAAATAAGGCTCCTCACTACTGAGCCCTTAGCTGGGTGTTCCGAGCCAAGTTCTTCACAACCCTGCTCTCAGTCTCCCTGTTCAAAGTAGCTGTTACATACTGTGAGATTTGATTTACGCACAGACACACACACACACACACACACACACACACACACACACACACACACACACACACACCAACTCTGCCACCT
Source organism: Protopterus annectens (assembly GCF_019279795.1). Lineage (NCBI taxonomy): Eukaryota > Metazoa > Chordata > Ceratodontiformes > Protopteridae > Protopterus > Protopterus annectens. Next base: position 1,023,637,781 of record NC_056729.1, read on the forward strand.
CCATCCAGACTATAAGGTAGATTTGCTGCAACCAGAACACCCAAAGCCAGCTACTTTAAGGATCTTACCAGGGTACCCAATTACACTTATTAAAATGAATACTTATACAGATGGTAGTGTTTAACAAGCAGCAAGACTTTCAGGAATGTAATGTCACAGTGCCTCTAAATAAATTCAAGTACTCTCAAAGGTTAAACATTTTCTAAAAGACCAGCCACAATGAAAGATATAGATATATTTAATAATAAATAATAAAAAAGAATACATGAAAACACTGATTATCTACTTACAATAATCACCAGGGTTTCAATCACAGGAAATATAAAATAAAAAAATAAGATGGAAAGACTCAGATAGATACAGAAAAAAACAATATTTAGTTATCTCACTATATTTTTTAACTGACTGAAGAATTATTGTTCCGTAGTTACTTACTAAAGCAAGGCGCAATGAAAGTGGATGACTGTCTTGTCAGGTCCAAGAACAGAGTGCACTCCTGATATCTCTCACTAGCATTCAAATACAATTTCAGTGCTGGCTACAGAATGACATCACGTCTGGTCACTTGACTCTGTGGTTCCCACATTACCCTTCCACTAGAAACGGAGCCAGGATCTGACACTGATGTGTCACAATAGACACATAGAACTCTAGCTAAGGCTTATTACAGCATCTGGAAATTGTAAAACAATTCCAGTACTTCCACCTTTCCTGCAGAAACTAACAAGCCATTCTCTGGCACCCCAGGGTAGCAATTACTTTACCACTAAGGACAATAGAGCAGGATTACAGCCCAGGTTTTTCACAGACATTACAACTCTAGCTGCATTCAGACCTGTGAGATAAAATCTTTATGGCCTAAACCAAGTCATTTAATTTCAGGCTATTTTTCTTAAGGTTAGCTGGGATGAGCTTAACCCCTTTCCTTCCAGCATCCTCTGTTAAAATATATACATTTCATCAGTTACAACAATACAGTTTGATATTCATGTATATTTCTTCTCTGCCCATCAGGACCCACTGTTGATACGTTTTTAACACAAGCAACTTTACAAATACATTTTTTATTTATTTATTTATTTTATATTTGTTGACCGGGATAGTCCGACTGGATACATGTCCATTTTCAGCGGCCCGGGGAGAAAAGCTCCATCATGAACACATTAGCAGAATGTTACATATAGTAAAGTATTTGTGAGGAAAAACAAATTTTACAGACTTCTACAAACATCCTAGATATAGCCACAACAAATACAGAAATTATATTACAGACTTTTACAAACATGCTAGCTTAAAATAAGAACAAATATAGATTATGAGTTTAGTTTCTATACATAGATCCTATTGGAGTTACAGGCCCATTCCCTCAGGAGAACATTTACAAAATGTTTTAAAGACATCTTTTTGGTCAGATTAAGTAAAACATGTAGAGTTAGATCAATTCCATAATTAAAAGGTTTAGCTTCTCAACTTAGGTGAGCCAGAGGAAATTTAAACCCTGGTTTAAAGGAAAAGAACTAATCAGGGCTGGAGCATGGACAAAGCCAATCTGACTTAAAATTAAGTTTTAGACTCTTCTTGAATTGGGCTAAGGAGGTAGTAAGAGTAAGGTTAGAAGGGAGGGAGTTCCATATTTTTCCTATGGCATTGGCAAACAGTGTATCACCCCCTGAATTATAGGACTTGATTGTTTGGACAAGCAGCCTATTTGATGAGCGAAGAAAGCCTAGATTGGTGTAAGGAGTTATTATATTTTTTAGTGCAGGGGTGTTGTCAGGCTGTTTGAGAATTTTAAATACTTCGATAAGTTGGTTTAGCTGGAGAAGGTTTGGCAGTTCTATCCAGCCAAGGTTTTTTAGGTTAATGCAGTGGTGTGTCCTATAGGGCATGCCAGTTGCAAATCTGGCAATATGATTATAGCAACTAGAGAGTTTGTTTAGGTCAGATTTGTTAAGGTTAGTAAGCACGGGAGAGGCATATAGAAGGGTAGAGAGAAGATGTGAGCAGGCAATGGTTGCTTTAGCAATTAGAGTTAGGAAAGGTTTTATCCTATAAAGTGACCCAAGTTTCTTGTTTATGGATTTAATGGTTTGGTTAATATGCATGTTGAATCTTAGATTGTTGTCAGTGGTTACTCCAAAAAGTTTTGTATAGGGGTTTGGGGAGATGATAGTGCCGTTGTTAGATTTTATGGTAAAGGATGTAGTAGAGGATTTATGGGTTGGGTAGAAGAGTAGTAGTTTGGTTTTGTTTGGGTTTAAGATCAGGTGACGATCAGAGAGCCAGTTTTCAACTATGGTAAAAGTATGCTGGGTTGTAGATAGTAGGTTTATTGGGGAGGTATCAGAACATACTAGTGTAGAGACATCTGCATATTGAATGCAGGTGGCATCTGGGATGACTGTATGGAGGTCATTAATAAAGACTGAAAAGAGAAGAGGTCCTAATATGGAGCCTTGAGGAACTCCTATGGTATTTTGTAACAGACAAGAGAGCTTGCTCTGCCACAGCACTGCTTGTTATCTAACCAGTGAGGTAGGCATGAAACCATTGGAGAGCTTGGTTGTCTAGGTATACGGTTTTCAGAGTGTGGAGGAGTAGCTGATGGTTAACCATATCGAAAGCTTTGGACAGGTCCAGAAAGAGAGCTGAAGATATTTTGTTGTTATTCCAGTTTTGGTTAATCACATTGGTAAAAGAGAGGAGGGCAGTAGATGTACTGTGGTGGGGTCTAAATCCATGTTGTGAGTTGTTAATGAATTGCACCCTGAAGTTAAATGTACAGGGTTTGAGTCATCCCACCTCCATTTGCCTATAGTGTGACTGTGAGCAAGTCATCCAGACAGTACTCCTGGATCACCCCTGAAAAGGAACACTTTCTCCAGTGGGTTTACTTAATTAGTAAATAGATTAAAACAATAGTTATAATATATGCCCATTTATCTTCCCCCATTATTTGGCTTTGTCCAATATTCTTGAGCAAAGAAACTGAGAATGATTTTGGTTTGTTCCTTGTAATATTTGTAGTTTTCTGCCAAAGTATTGTGGGTTACAGTCAATAAATAATATCAGTTATGTGAGTTTCAGACTGTGTCTTTCAGAAAATACAAGGTTTAACTATACAAGAGAAAGGTTTAAAATCTGTTCCTGATTGTTGCATCTTTATCTCTGATTCTTGAGCTAAGAAGTTGGTTTGCCATGATGTGTGTGCAGTGGGATGCACTGTATGGTTCTCACAGTAATGAGTTGAAATACATTTCAGGACATTATGAATTTGTTTGTTCATTATATCACAAGCAAACATCTGAATCTTTGCAGTCACACAAGGGGTTGTAATTGATGCTCATATCTGTCTGCTTGTGTGTGTGCATGTGCGTGTGTGTCTGTGTGTTGTATTTGTATGTATAGTGCATCCTAGAGTAGTTATGTTGTAAAGGAAGGAATCATTTGTAGTAAATAGTGGCTTCATCATATGACCCATGTTCTTTAGGTACAGTCATTGGTTGCCTAGTTTTGTTCCCTGTTGACAATGTACCTATTTGTCTGTGAATCAACTGCACAACATGAAGTCTATGAGTTTAATGTTAAAATGCCAACTATGAGTGCATTTCTAATTTAACTTGTTTTTTACAGGCGTAAGAGTGTGAAATGCACTTTTTGGTAACTAGTGCAGATGAATTAAAGCTATGACCTGTTAATGAGCTGTATTCTGTATTGCACCTTTTGATTAACTCCACCTTCATTTGTCCAGTGCTCCTTAGCTGCCGATGAAAGTAGGCACTTGGGTCCAGTAGGCTGTCCCAAACTGTTAACTAATTCATTATGTATTTGCCTTTTGAATTCCTGCCAGATTGTCAAAATGAAGAAATTATTAAATTAGTGATGCACATGAATGGATGAATGAGATTCCCACTGTCCCTACCTACTATCTAGCAAAACCACAGCCAAGGGAATGGGCTTGGCAGAATCGGTGGGGAAAAGTGATCCTGTTGAGCTTGACTGTAGTCTGGCACTGTGAAGAGACATGAGAGGTGTAGAATAAGTGAGAGGCCTTAGCCGCTGGTGAAACACCAGCAGTCTTATCATTTTTTTCACTTCGTGTGGCAGGGACAGGGCAGGCTCCACCAGTGCTCACACTTCTGGCTCCAAGCTGGAGTCCGGGCATGACCCGCTAGGGGACAGTGTCAGGTAGAGAGTCTGACAGGAGTGTTAAACCTGTCAAAGAATAATGCAAGTGTCCTAAGACGAACTCAGGGAAGACAGAAACCTCCAGTGTAGAAGAAGAGCAAAAGCTCACTTTATCTTGATTTTCAGTATGAATACAGACTGTGAAAGTGGGAACTCATAATCCCTCTGGCTTTTTAGGTTTTAAGTGGGAGATGTCTAAAAGTTACCACAGTGGTAACTGCCTTGTGGTGGCCAAGTGTTCATAGCGAAAGAGAAGAGAAACCAACAAAACTGCTCAGGGTAGGGAAAGGTGCAAAATCAGCAGAACTGTAGAACAAACAAAATGCACCAGTCTTGCACTAACAAACTTGTATTTATTTGTAGAATAAAAAACGTAAGCACTTTCACGATAATTCCTATCGCTTCATCAGACAACTAAACAACTAAAAGTTACAGTTCATGTAGCATTTCAAACTTGTCAGCTGATATGAACAAACCAATAACAAAATACCCAAATCTTAAAGGTCCACAACAACAATAAAAAACATATAAAAAACATATAAGAAAAATCATAAAAGAAAATAATATATTCATTTTACAAGTTTCTAACTTCTCACATCTTTTACTTTTTAGAAGTTTCTTACTTTATGTAGTTCATACTTTTTTATCACACTTTTTAATACATTTTTAATACATTTTTCATTATATAGGCATCCATGAAGACTTTTTAATGGTTATACTCTTTTATATACGAAGATTTTTGGTGACATTTTCTTATATGTTCAGAGCGATGTTGGTTTTTGATCCTTCAGTGTCGGCTCTTCCTATCATTGTGGAGCAGAATTCGGCAAGCGTTGGATTGTTCACCCACTAACAGGGAATTTGAGCTAGGTTTAGACTGTCTTGAGACAGGTTAGTTTTACCCTACTGATGATGTGTTGTTGCAGTAGTAATCCTGCTCACCATGAGAGGAGGGTGGCACAGTGGTGTAGTGGTTATCATTGTCAACTCACAGCAAGAGGTTCTCCAGTTTGATCCTTGGCTGGGGTGCCTTCTGTTTGGAGTCTATATGTCCTCCCTGCATTTGCATGGGTTTCCTCTGTGTGCTTTGGTTTCCTCCCACATTCCAAAGACATGCAGTAGGTGGATTGGACACTCTAAACTGGCCATAGGTGTGAGTGTGTGCATGCAAGTGTGTGTGGTGCACCCTCCGAGGAGGGTTGGGTCTTGGGCTAGCAACCTGAGCCCATAAACCCCATAACTGCTAGAAAAACAATGAGTGCTGAAAAGTGCTTGTTGCTCAGTGTACCACATGGTGTGTAAATGGGAAAGCGAGAGTGTACAAGAGGAATCCCAGGTTCAGACATTTGGTGTAATTAGTGCTTCACTGTATGCTATTTGACTATGAATCCCTGCACATATATTGTAGTTCAATGGATTGCCACATGTATTTTTTAATAAATGTGTGTTTAAAAAGAAAAGATGTTTACTGTTCTCATGCTGTCTGTTTTCAGTGTGAGAGAGTTTTGTTTTGTTCATCATGTGGCCATCAGTGTTTTTGCTATAACATTTTTAATAAAAGGTTTAAATTATATCCAAAGCTCTGTGATAGTTGTAAAAGTAAAGAAGAAAATAGTGTGTGCACAGACATGCTTCAAAAGTATGTTACAGTTACTGGAGAGTGACAACCAAGTAATGGGATATTGGTGTGGCTGGGGTGGGGTGGGGTAGGGTGATCCTTTACTTTACCTGGATCTCCCATTTGACCATGAGCCAGCTCTGCTCTTATTATTCAGAAACTGCACATGAGTATTTAGCCTCAGATGTATGATCTGTCTTCTTGTTTTTCTGTCTTTTAAACCAGGTGAAGGAGTAGCCCAAGAGCACTGTCTGGTTAAGTGACTTACTCAGTCACATAGGCAAATGGGGGTAGAGAGAATCAAACCTTGTACCCCTGACTACAGGAAGCAGCTCACTAAGAGTTTAAAGCCTTAATTATCGGCGTTAACTACCAGACCTTTACCTTTGTCTCCATTTTCTGATAAATCACTGAAGATTAAAAATCACTACAGTTATAGTCACTCAGTAATGCAAATTATTAGAACTTCATATTTTTTGTTGTTCAAGTGTTAAGAAAATGCATGTCAATGCAAAACAGTTGTGTTAGCTTTTAAGTGAATTAGAGTAGTTTGCTGCTTATCTGTTTCCAGTTATGTAAAACATCTTTGATTTTTACCTCATATTTATGCTCTGTCCCTTCATGATTTCTTTTGTCTGGTACATCATCGAGAACTACTGACAGACAGCAATGCCAGTCATTATAGTTTTATAGGTTTTATTGCTCAGAGAATGGATTTCCATGCAACACTTATTGCTGTGTTATATTTAAAGTGATTTGGAGTTGTCTGGCACTTATGTTAACAAACTGCTTCTTGTAAGTCAGAGGATTACATGGTTTGAATCTTTTCACTTCCATTTGCTTACTTGGAGATTTTGAACAAGTCATCTGGCTAGACAGTGCTCCTGTGTCACACCTTACCAGGGACACTTTGCCCATTAGGTTTACCTGGTTAACAAATACATCAAATGATATTTAATATTTTCCTCTTATTCTCCATTATTTTTGGCTTCATTCAGAATTCCTAAGCAAAGAAACTGAGAGGTATTTTGGTCTGTTCCTTTTAAAATTTGTGGCTTCTGACAAATTGTTTCAGATTGTGGTGACTAATTAATGACAGGCTTGTGAGATTCAGATTTTGTATCCTTAAAAATATTTGATAATATAAAGGTTGTTATTTTATCAGTGTTGTAAGTATATAAAAGAAATAGTTAAAATCTGTTCCTGATTGTGTTCCAGGTTTCTAATTCTTGAGTTAAGAAGCTGAGAGGGAAGATGGGTGTTACACTATGGTTCTGACATCAGAGAGCTGAGATACATTTCTGGGCTATTACTTATGAATGTAGTCATTCACTTGATATCAAACAAATATCATAAGTATATTGTCATGCAAATGGCTGTAACTGATGTGTGTGTGTGCACACATGTGCATGTGGGTCAAAGATCAAAGTATTAGCAATGTAGCAGATACAACAAAGATTGCTTGATGTTGACTGGAGCTGATTGTGCTTTTTGGGGAGATGGGGGTTTCTTCCGTAATTTCAAATTACTTGATTCTCAATGATATTCTTAAATATGTGGTTCGGATGCATGCTGTTATGATGCAGATAATGATTCTTCCATGTCCATTTTCTGTACAAGTTGGTAATTCAGATCTCTAGACTCTGTACTGATGATGCTCATTTCAATCAAGAGTGTCTTCAGCTCGAGGAGAACCTACAAGATAGAGGCTATAAAGTGCAAGATCTAAGAACTAAAACTGACCGTAGTGTAATAAGGGATGGGAAAGGTAGACCATTTTATAAAAGAAAGGAACCCTTCAGCAATAATGTCAACACCAAAAAAGAGAGGAACAATACTTTGAAGTGTGCACTCACATACAGCACAGATGACAAAGAGATTTGTGATATAATTAAGAGGTTCTGGCCTACTTACGGAAAATGACAAAATAAAGCACATAGGTGAGCATCCAAGGTTCACTTTTAAAAACAAGAAAAATATCAAAAGACTGCTCTGTAATAATGATGGAGTCAGCTCCAAGAAGATCTCAGACAGGAAAGGGACATTTAAATGTACAAGATGCAAAGCTTGCCTGCTGACTGATAGTAACAATACTTTTACACATCTTAAATCAAAAGTAAATTATGTATTTAAAGTGTATGCGGACTGCAATAGTTGACACTTAGTCTATCTTGCGACATGCTGCCATTGTGAAGCTTTTTACATCGGCAAGACTGAACAGCGCTTGAAAGATAGAATACTTTATCACCTGAGGGACATTCATAATTTAGACCTCAAAAATGCACTTGCCAGCCATATTTCTACACAACCTACACATAGATTTATTTTTAAAGTGGTCCAATGTGCACCCTATACTATCAGGGAAGGAGACATCATTAACTATACTGAGAAATGTGAAACTATCTGGATTGTGAATTTGAGGGCTGACAGGCTACCTGGGCTGAACAGCATAGTACCACTCAAGCTGATCCTTAAGAATAGGAGAGTATCTATTGGTGCAAGCTAGGAGGCTGGTCATTAGGAAACCAGCCATTGGTTAATTTCTTAATTGGACAATGGATAGGTGTTTCTCCTATCCTAGCCCTCATTGGGTAGTTCTAGGAGGAGAGCTGGAAGAAATCATGATCTGTAGAAGGCCTATTGCCAAAAGCGCTCATCTGTTGATATAGCTCTCCATGCTAAAGTTTGACTGTGGCTGTTTTTATTATTACTATTTTTATTAAAAGTTTGTTTTTAAAAGCTTATGGGTTTAGCAACAGGGACAGTCACTGGGGAATGTTCTTCTTCAGGATTTCCAGGGATACTTTCAGGAACAGGAACAGATGATGAAATGTTCTCTGGAACAGGAACATTGGACAAATCACTCTGAGAATTAGTCTCCATTACAGGCAAGATGCTGTAACACTGGCTCAGACACTGGTTAGAAATGCTTCCGATTCCCCCTAAATTCCATTCCCTGTGAGTCCACAATGTACGATCTTGATTCTTCACACAAGTGTTTCACAAGTCCAATTCGATCAAATCCTTTTGCTGTCTGCATCCTCACTCTCTCCTTCTTTTAACCGATTCAGAGGTTTGCTAGTTTTATCATAGTCGGACTTATGGGGAAAATGTTTTTTTTAGGAGTTGAGCTTTTATTGCTTTGTTATTCTTAGCACATGGAACCAACAAGTTCTTACTGATTGGTAGTGTGGTTCTGGTTTGTCTCAACATCTGGGCAGGTGAACCAAGTAAAGTATCATGAGGAATGTTTCTGAAATTAAGTAAGTTTATAAAAACATCGGTCTTATCTCATTTGGAGTTCTCTTAACAACTGTTTTACACTTTGAACTGCATATTCAGCCAAACCATTTGAATGCAGGTGCTCATGTTCAGCCAAACCATTTGAATGCAGGTGCTCATGTTCAGCCAAACCATTTGAATGCAGGTGCTCAGCACTACTTGTAACATGAACAAAGTCCCATGTTTCAGCAAATTCTTTGAACTGCTGTCTTGTAAACCGTGCACCACTGTCAGAAATGACTTTGTGCAGACTACCATGGACAGAAAATGTCTTTTCAACTTAGTAATGACAGTTTTGGACGTTAGGTTAGAAATCAATCTCAAACCAATTTGAATAAGAGTGTACTAACACCAAGTAATGTTGACCATTCCACTTGAAGATATCTGTGGCTACTGTCATCCAAGGTAGTTCAGGAATCTGGCTTAACTAAAGTGGTTCTTTTTGTTGATGTGGTTTAGTACTATTACAAATAGGACAAGAAAATAGTTCTTCCTCAATATCTTTTGACATAGAAGGCCAAAATACTAGTCTTCTCGCCCTTCTTTTGGTAGAATCAGTTTCTGGGTGGCCATGATGCAAGATCTTAATGTATTCTTGTTGCAAGGATTTTGAAACAATCACTTTTGGACCTTTCATAGTGATACCATTGTCTAACAAAATCTCGTCTCTGTAGGGAAAATACTGCTGTACATTTACTGGTAAGCAAGATTGCTTTGAAGACCATCCTTGACTGATAAAGTGGTTGAGCTTCTGGAGAATTGGATATGAAGCTATGTGAGTTCTGAGATCATCAAGACATGTGCAAGAAACATTTTTCACTTCCATGACTTCAAAATCAGGTTTCTCATTCTTATGCTGTTCAGTGGTTCATCTAGGTGATCGGGATAAGGTATCAGCAAAAATAAAGTTTACCTTTTGTGTAAACAAAACTGAAATTGTACTTTTGCAATCTGAGCATCATGCATTGCAATCTCTGAGAAGGTATGTGCAACAACTTTCTAAAAATAGTGACTAGAGGTTGGTGGTCAGTTTCTATTTGAATAGGTCAGCCAAAAATATAATCATGGAACTTTGAATGTGTAAACACAATTGCTAAGAGCCCTTTTCTATTTGGACATACTGGATCTTGGTTTGGGTAAGAGTTCTCGATGCATAGGCTACTAGTCTACCCTCTTGAAGAATGACTACACCAAAACCAAACTTAGAAGCATCACAGGAAAGATTACTGGTTTGTGAACATCATACAATCGCAAAGTGGGTAGACTGGCAACTTTCTGTTTCAGGACATTAGATGCTCTTTGGTGTTGTCTTGACCAGGATCAGGTTATATCTTTGCATATCAGTTCTCGTTACAGTGCTGAAAGTTGACTCAAATCTGGAATGAAATTTCCTAAATAGTTGACCATGTCAAGAAAACATTGTAAGGCTTGAACATTATCTGAAGCTGGCATCTTAAGAATTGCTTTTTTGCTTGGAAGGATCTGGTCACAAACCTGAACTGATAAACAAATGATCCATATAACTAACTTCTCTTAGCCTGAATTTACATTTCTGAGGATTCGACTTAAGATTTACTTCAAGAGCTTGTTCTAAAACTTTCCTAAGGTTTCTGTCATGTTCGACTTCACCATTGCCTCCTACAAGAATATCATCTATTTATTTATTTTTTTTTTTTTATTTAACATTTGTTGACCGGGAAAGTCCGACTAGGTTACACAGATCCTGTTTTCAGCGGAGGCCCGGGGAGAAATGCTCCAGAAGCATGTCTTTAGAATGTGGGAGGAAACCGGAGTACCTGGAGAAAACCCACGCGAACGCAGGGAGAACATGCAAACTCCACACAGAAGGCACCCCAGCCGAGAATCGAACCAGAGAACCTCTTGCTGTGAGGCGACAGCATTAACCACTGCACCACTGCACCATCTACTATAATAGCACATGGATAGCCAGAAAAAAAATTGTTCCATCGCATCTTGAAAGACTTTACTGGTAAAATTTATTCCAAATGGAATTCTCAAAAATCTGTACCTTCCAAATGGTGTACTGAAAGTAGTTAGCAATGAAGAGTTTCAATCAAGCATAATTTGCCAAAATGAACTTTTGCATCTAAGAGAGAAAAAATAGTGGCATTTGGCATAAGGGCAGCAACTTCCTTGACTGTTCGCATAGGATTATTTATTTTTTATTTATTTATTTTATTTTACATTCGTTGACCGGGCTAGTCTATCCGGATACATGTCCATTTTCAGTAGAGGCCCGGGGAAATAAGATCCAAAATTAAGCTAATATAACAGGAGTAAAAAAAGAAGAAAAAAGAAATATAAAAATAAAATGTTAAATACATTATTGCTGGAGGCTAACATTGTAGAAACTAACATCAAAAAGAATCATGTGTACAAGTTTTAGCAATACAGTAGTTCTAGAAGCATATGTCTATGGTTTAGGGTTTGACATGTGACTTGTAGAAGAGTAGGAAAGAAAGAAAGCTTCAAACAAATTATTAAGTTTGTTCAGACTTTTACACTCAAATAAAATAGATGGCATACATACAAAGTTGAAATACAAGTGCCTGGAGCAGGGGTAAGGTTCCAATGTACATACTATGGGGTAGTTCCCAGAAAGGAGAAGACTAGAAAATTAGAGTGAAGGAGGCTTAGTAATCCCACTAGGGGGTTGTGGGAAGGTGGAAAAACAGTAATACTGTACAGGTAGTGTTAATCTGGATTAATGCATGGGTATAGCCATTGTGTTTTAAGGAGTAGTTTTAGTTGATATTTGAAGAGTGATAATGATGAAAGTAATTGCAGGTTGCTGGGAAGCCTATTCCAAATCTTTCCCACAGAATTAGAGAAAAGGGAGTCTCCTGCTTTATTATAGGATTTCTGGATGGTTACTAATAATTTGTTTGCTGAGCGAAGGGTAGTAAGATTTCTATAGCGGGAGATTAGGCTACTGAGAATAAGAATATTGTTGGGATGATAGAGTAACTTATGGTTGATAGTAAGTTGTTGAAATAGTAGCTGGTTATGGAGTTCCAGCCATCCTAGCTGTTTGAGATTTAGACAGTGGTGGGTTCTAAATGGTGAGCTCGTGGCAAATCTGGCAATGTTGCTATAGGATGTTGCCAGTTTATTGAAGTTAGCTTTGGAAAGATTAGTATAGATGGGTGAGGCATAGAGTAGGGTAGAGATAAGATGGGTGTGGGTGATGGTGCTTCTGGCTTCAGGGGTAAGGAAAGATTTTATCCTGTAGAGAGAGCCAAGTTTTTTGTTAACAGTTTTAATAGTTGTGTTAATGTGTGAGTCAAAGTTAAGGTTTTGATCAATTGTTACGCCTAATAGTTTGGTGGTCGGGTCAGGAGCATTGACAGTACCATTGTTGGACTTAACAGTGAGATCAGTTGGGGGACCTTTAGTGTTGGAGTAAATAGCAATGATTTCATTTTTTTTGGTATTTAGTAGGAAGCAATGTTGTAGAACCATTTTTCAACTGAGTTAAATACAGTGTGAGTAATGGTTTGGACCTCAGCTGATGAGGTGGCAGTACACACTAGTGTAGAATCGTCTGCATATTGAATGCAGGTGGCTTGAGGAATATTTATATTTATATTGTTAATGAATATAGAGAAAAGGAGAGGTCCCAGGATAGAGCCTTGAGAGACCCCAAGAGTAATAGGAAGATGAGTGGAAAGGTTATTATCCCAGAGGACAGCTTGCTGTCTGTTTTCTAAATAGGACTTGAACCATTGTAGTGCCTGTGAGTTGAGTGAAAGTGATTTTAGTATGTCTAGAAGTATTTGATGGTTCACCATATCAAAGGCTTTAGAGAGCTCAATAAAGAGTGCAGAAAGAGAGCTTAGTATTGTTACGATGTTTGTTAATGCAATCAGAGAAGGATAAGAGAGTAGTAGTAGTACTATGGAAAGGCCTAAAGCCATGCTGACAGTCTGATAGTAGGTTATTTTGGAGAAGGTGATCAAGTAGTTGTTGGTGGATGCATTTTTCCATTATTTTGGCTAGAGCAGAGAGTAGGGCTATGGGGCAAAAGTTAGAAAGTTCGGTTGAGTTACCACCCTTGTGAAGTGGGATTATGTGAGAGATTTTCCAGAGAGACAGGATGGAGCCTTTGGTAATGGTTCTATTGACTGGTATGGAAATAGGATATGAAAGTACTTTTGCTGTGATTTGCAGGTATTTAGCTTGTAGGAGATCGGCTGAAGGGGTACATGGTTTAAGTTTGGTAAGTAGGGTAAAGATGAGGGATGTAGGAACTGGCTTTAAATGAAAGATAGGGGGTGTGCTAGTCAGGGGGGGATGGGAGGGTTGAGCTAACAGGCGGTAAGGAGTTAGCAAGAGATTGGACAATTTCTGTAAAGAAGGTATTGAAAGCATCAGCAATCTCATTGGGAGTGTTTAGGGAGAGACCTGATGGGATTGGAGTCTTGGAGTGGCCTGGGTGTAAAAGTCTATTTATAGATAACCAGAAAGTTTGTGGGTTTTGTTGATGTTTGTGCTGGAGTTTAAAGTAGTATTTTTTTATCAAGGAGTATTGATTTTTTAGTGGCATTTCTCATGTGTTTATAGTTTTGGTGATCATTTGGGTTTTTAGTGTTTCTCCATTTAGACCAGATCTTATTTCTTAATAGGATTTTTTGCCTTGTCTCTTTAGAGAGCCAAGGTGCTGCTTTGCATCTGGTTCTAATAGATCGATTAGGGGCAAGATATTCCAGTATTTGTAAAAATGTGGAGTTAAAATAGGATACTGCTTCCTCAAGGGTGAGTTGTTTTAAGGGAGACCAGTCACAGGCTTGCAGCTCAGCTTGGGAGCTTGCAGAAATAAAATCTTTTTTGTTTTGTGTAGTTTTGAAAATGATTTGGTTGGGAATGAAGGATTTTTGCCTGATTATATAAGTAAGGAAGTGGTTGCTAATATCATCAGGAAGGGTATCTGCTTTATAAGAGATGGCATGGCTATTTACTAGGATCCAGTCTAAGGTACTTTTTGTTACTGGGGCTAATGGATTCTGGTTGGGGTGGTGATAATTTGAGAGAAGCCATAGAGATTTATATGGACTGTAGGTTTGCATGAGGTACAGCTATTCCAGTCTATATTAAAATTACCAAGTACAATGGTTTCTTGTGGAAAGGATGAAGAACGCCAGCAGAGGATACTTTTAAGGATTTTGATGGTATTGCCTGTAGGTAGGTAGGAGCATATTATGTAAATGGATTTGCTAGCATTGACCTGAAGCTTAGAGATAAGGATTTTTACATTACTATCTAAAGGTAGTTGTATATCCACTGTGGAAACATGTAGCTCAGATTGATACAGAATTGCTACCATAACCCTTTTTGGTTGTATGGTCTAATCTTATTATATTATAACCTGGTGGAATGACTTCATTGTCCTTTGTTACTGGTTTGATCCAAGTTTCTGTTAGACATAGGACATCAAAAGAATTTGTGTCTAGTAGAGCATGAAGTTGGCTAATTTTATTGTTTAAACTCTGTATGTTAAGATGAGCTACGAGTAAAGAGTTAGGAGTTCTAGTGGGGATGAAAGGGGTGGTGGGATGGGGTTGATGGGGATTAAGTGGGGTGTTGTTGTATGGTCCTGGGTTGGGATGAATATCACCGTTGAGTAGAGGGTGTTATTGAAGAGTAAATGAGAACTTAAGGAGATTGCAAAGAATATTTTGTGACTTTCTGGCTTGCTGGAAAGTAATATGGGCTAACCTATGATACTTTGGGGAGAGGTAGGTTGAGGTAGAAATTATGTTAGCATGGCTATGGGAGGTTGGTTGACTCAAAGGTAATGTTTGTTTTAGGGGATGTTGGGATCTAGTATAATGTAGGTTTTCATGCAAGGTAAGGACAAAGGGTATAAATAGAATGTGTGTTACAACAAGTAAGAGAAAAAGATATGTAAGTCTTGGTTGGTGTGATAAGGGCATGGTAAGGAAGAAGCTAGAGTGAAGTCAAATATAAGGGATGTTAATGAGATAGAATGGAGTGAGATAATACCTTAGGGCTAGTAGTATGAAGAGTAGTAAGAGTGTGGGTGTGTATGCATGTACTGTTTCAGGAGAAAATAGTTTTGTAATTGGATAATTAGGGTAAGGGGTGTGGCCTGTGATGTATAAATGTAGGAGCACTGGGGGTGGGTGGGAATTGGGGGTAGTGGATTGGAGTGAGCCCGCAGGGTGAACGTAGCGGGTAGAGCCAGAGAAGGAAAAAAATGTTGAGGAGAACAATCAGTAAAGAGTGAAAGTCAGAAGGTAAGTTTGTAGAGTTGTGGAGGAAAGTAAAGAGGCTTGCAGGGATAGATTTGGGATATTAGAGGTGTGTGGTATGTAATAATATCTACTGGGACACTAATTAGAGAGTTTATTAGTATGCAGAAAAAGGCTGTGAACTCTATTAGGGAGATAAGGTAATGAAAAGATAAAGGATTATAGGGCAGAAAACTAATAGCATAACGCCACCTGGTGGTCATATACTTTATTGCAGTAGGAGAAATGGTCCCCTAAGGGGGATATCAGGCTAGGGTAGAGAAGGGAGATATCCTAGTTAGGAGTAAGAAGGGCAAAAAGGGGAGGTAAGGGCTATTTTAATGCTAGAGAGGAGGAGATTTGGCTGCTGGCTAACCTGGCAGGGAAGCTTGCTTAACCTAGCAGTAGTATTTTACAAAATGTAGTAGTAACAAGCGATAGCACCATTACAAGACATACTTTCACTGTTTTCCTTTCAGGGAAATGACTCTCAGGGAGCAGGTAGGTTATGTCAGTATTTGGGATTATGTTCTTTGGCATCCAGGTAGGCTAGTGCAGGGACAAAGCAGGAACACAAAGCTGGTACATGTAGAAAAGAAAGAAAAAAGTTGTGAGGCTAACAGTACAGGAATTAGGGATTACAAGCAGTGAAATTTCACAGACACAGGTTCATGAGTTACTTCAGCGGGTGTTCCCAATATGCTACAATTTATCACAAAAAATACTGATTCCAGTCCTATTAAGGTACTACAGCAGTCCTTCATGGATTCCTGGAAACCACCTCTAGACCACCACCCCCTCCTTCACAATGAGCTTTGGCATTCACCCATATGTTGAATACTGCAACATGGGAATAGAAGGACATAGAAAAGTTGTGTAAAATCTTACCATAACCATAGATGCCCTTCTCTTCCATGTTGCAGTATTCCTTCCCACCCTCCTTCCCCTCCTGTTAGGCTGAATTTCCTTTTCTGGGTAAACAGGACTGGCATTGCCCTTACTAGAACCGGTTCAGACTGGAGTTTACAGTTCTGAGGGCTGGTGCGTGCAGACATCACTTTTATAGCCCACATTCCTTGGGCCACATCAGGTGTCCCATGCACTATTTAGTGACTGAAAACTTTTCTTTTCAGGGAATGACAACATGTTATATTGCAAAGAAGAGCCTTTCTGTGCAGTGCAGTTTGAAGAACAGTGACTTCTTCAAGAAGTGTTGTATAAAAAGTACAGTTATGTAAGTTGAACTTACCGTAAGAGTAGATGTTCAAATGATCACTGCTTCAGCACCCTTAGCTATATGGGTTATATCCTGTCAAGGATATAACAGCCGGCCAACTTCCAAAGCTTCAGGGCACCTTCCATGTGCCCAAACTGTCAAGCAGATTTAGATGAGCTCCTGCCAGCAGAGACAGGGAAGCTAATCTCTGGAAGTACAATGCTAGGAATAACAAAAAAGAAATGTTCACACCCTGGCATAAAAAACACACCAAAAACAAAGGGGGTGGAGGGAGGGAGCGGCTACTGCAGCAATTATCATTTGAATATCTATTTTTATGGTAAGTTCAGTGTACACAACTGCACTGTGTTCTTCATATTGATCACTGCAATAGCCTTAGCTATATGCATAGATTACCAGTTAGCTATGCTTGGGAGGTGGAAGGAGAAAGGTCCAGGAGCCCCTGGAGAATGGTCGGAGAAAAACTAGAGCAAGACCTAGAGAAGGAATCAAGCTTGGAGTGCTTTCTAAAAGTATGTATGGAAGACCAAGTAGCAGTTTTTAGAATAATTCTAGAATCCAACCCTTTCCAAAAAGCTATAGATGAAGCCAAAGCCCGAACTTACCTGGAATAGATTTGTTATGGTGAGACTTGGACAACTATTTGGAAATAGTCAGTTTTGACACAGGTTGTCCTTTCTTATTACATTCACAAGAAATGAACAATTGATCTGATGAACTAAAAGATTTAGTTCTGCCAAGAAAGTACCTGAGCTGTCTGTGGACATCCAAGATATGCAGTATCCTTTCTCCCTCATTTATATGTTCAGGAAGGAAAGCAGGGAGATGGATAGTTTGGCTTAAAGTAAACTTGGATACACATTTAGACATAAAGGAAGGATTAGTTCTCAAAGGAACCCTGTCCCTGTGAGGTAGAGTTGACTTACTTGCTTGCAACTCAGATACCCTTCTTGCAGAGGTCATAGCAATCAGTAAAACTGTTTTCTATGTTAAGAATTTCAAGTTAGCCAGATTAGCTGGTTCAAATGGAGAACGTGTTAGTATCTCTAATGTAAAATTAAAGTCCCAAGGATGGGCCACCAGTTTACTTGGAGGCCTCTTATGCAAAACCCCTTTCAAGAATATTTTGACATGAGAATACCTTGAAATTGCTGATACATGAACTTGTTAGAGGAATTAGAAAGGCCATAGGATAGTAATTCACAGAGATACTGTAAAACCAATGAACAAGTAGCCTTGAATGGGTGCTGGTTATGTTGTTGGCACCAACTCGAAAACATTTTCCATTTGCTAATATATGATTTTCTAGTAGCAGGCTTTCTTGACTCCATTAGTACCTTCTGCATGTCCTCAGAAAACAGGTGCCAAAAAGAAATTAGGACCTTATTATTCAGGCAGTCAGTTGAAGATGATTGATGTTGGGGTGTATCAAACATCCCTGTTCTTGTGTGAGTAAACCCATTCTGTGAGGAAACTTGTGGTAATTGCCCCTGGCCATTTCCAGAAGAAGGGAGAACCATGGTTGCCTGGGCCAGAAGGGGAGTCACAACAATGACCCTGGGGTATTCATTTTGAAACTTCAAAAGTACCCTGGATATTAATGGGAATGGTGGAAAAGTATGCAGGAACATTCCTGTTCAAAGATAAGAAAAGGCATTTGTCTTCCAGGCCTTCTTGCATGGAGTCCTAGAACAGAATATTGCCAGTTGATTGTTCAAGGAGATAAATATGTAGGAGATCTAGTTTCCATTTGTGAAGGTCAGCCATAGTCCTGCTCAGCTCATCTGCCTCACAATTTTGCTCTGACAGAATGTAGAATGCCTGTAGAGTGGTGCTGTGTTGTGAAGCTGTATCCAAATCTAACATGGCTAGTCTGCAAATCGGGTATGACCTGGTTCCCCTGCTTGTTGATGCACCACATGACTGTGGTATTATCTGTAACCATTTGAAGATGTCCAGGGGATTAATGATGGTTCAGAGAGTTCAGTGGCTTGATCAGCATAAGCATCTCCTTGATATATATGTGCTTGCATCTGTCCTTGGTGTCCCACACCCCCTGCACTTTTATCCCTCCAAAAATTGCTCCCCAAGCAAAGTCTGAAGTGTTCATGGTGACTGCCTGCTTTGCACAAGGATGGAGAAGAGGAGACCTCGATTTAAAGATATCTGTTGTCTCCACCAAACAAGATTTCTCTTCTGTCAAACCCAAGTACTGGGATCTGAAAAGATAAAGTGTGTTGATGTCAGGACCAAAGATATTTCAGATACCACTATATCTTTCTCATGTGGAGTCTTGCCAGGGGTATCATGAGACTCATAGATGCCATGAGACCGAAAATTCTGAGGTATTCCCTCACATTGACTGAAGTCAGAGTGGAAAACCTTAGAAAATTATGTAGATAAAGATCTACTTTTTTCTGTGGAAGAAAAGTTTTTTGAACTGAAGTGTGCAGTTGACATCCGAGGAATACACTTTTGTGTGAGGGAGTCAAGAAAGACTTTTGAATCTTCTATTGGAATCCCAGCTTGTGCAAGAGATCTCTCACCTAAGAGAGTAACTCCTGACATTTTGAAAAAGACTGCAAAGATAAATATGTGCTAAATATTCTAAATATGGAAAAATGTGGATATCTTATAACATGCAATGAGCTGTAGTTGGAGATAGACACACTGTGAATACTCATGATGCAGTGTATAGTCCAAAGACTAAGGCAGAGAACTGATAATTTGATCCAGACACAAAACTTTTAGAAACACCTGAAGTCAGGATAAATAGAGATGTCATGATAAGTATCTTTTAAGTCTAGTGTTACAAGGAAACTTGAAAGCGGAAGAAGAGTTGACAGGCTGTGAAGTGATATTTTGAATTTGGGCACTATCACAAACAGGTTTAGGAAAGAAAGATTCAGAACTAGTCTACAAGCATTTTCTTTCTTTGACACTAGGAACATCCTTGGGAAAAAAAACTTCCCCTCCCGGGAAGGAGGAACTGGTTCTATCACTCCTCAGAACAGCTTGTGATGAGCAACAGGTAGAAACAAAAGAGTCTGATCTTCAGGATGAGGAATGACCCCCTCGAAGTGAGGAATTTCCTTCCAATGCCATCTGTAACCTTGTTGAATGATTTTCAGAACCTATTTGAAGCAATCTTTTGACCGAGAAAAATATAGATTCAAACTTTCTGGAAGAGAAAAGGGACCAGGGTGGGTGAGGATCACAAGGTCTTTTGAACAGTCATTCAGACTTGGACTGTCCCAGGTTTTTGGAGGTTTGAGACTTCTTTTGGAACCTTCTTTCCACTTCTTAAATGTCTGTTTACTTGAATTCTGTTGAGACTGTTTATTTTGTTTTTTGCACAAACTGGATGAGGAGAAAGAAAATCTCTTGGTCAGTTTGGAAAAGGAGGGGTTTAAAATGTTAAAGAGATTCCCTGGAGCAGGGAGGAAAGGGTATACGTTCAGGAAAATCCTTCTGTAACAACTCATAGTATTTTCTGAGAGACTGAGAAACCTCAGTGTTCTCCAACTGAAAACACTGGGACATTCTAGCAATAGTCTTAGAGAAAGAAAACCCCCTACAGGAAGAACTAGAAACTGAGCTCTCCTCTGAGTCTGAATCCAAACTCTGAGGACAAAGTCCTGAATTTGTCCCTGCATCTTCCTGTTCAAATTCAGAATTTTGAATCTGTTCAGGAAAAGAGGCATCTCTTTCTTTTTTTACCAGAAACTACTCTACAAGACGGATCAACAGCCTGAATCAAACAATGCGTCAGTCCCACTAAACTACTCCTATCCAAAGAAATTTGAGGAGGAGTTGATGCTTTTGGTTTTCTGCTTCTTTTTGAAAGGAAAAATGGGGCCAACTGTATACTAACAGCAGCCACTGCTTTCCAGGGATGGGCAGAGCATTCTGACATAACAGGGAAACTTTCCCTGTTCCCGCTCCTAAGACTGACACAAGTATCTGTCCCTTTCCCACTGAGGGGACTTCAACAGCACAGAGGACATGGCTAACTCCCAGTCCATAGTGACTGTAGGTGCTACAACAGAGGGATTTGAAATAAAAGATGAGTGGTCTAAGGTACAACAGTTGGCTACAGTAGAGTCACCCACCTGCAACTGAGGCAAATTGCTAGCCTGCTGTGGTGGCAAAGGCTTTTTGCTTAACTTTTTTTGAGGGGGGCTGGAAGAAGGATTGACTATGAGGTAGGCAGTGTGTTCCATGGTCTGAGAAAGACAAACAGCAAATGCCGGTAAAACTACCAGACTACAGAAGTTACTTTTTTGACAGAAACAGCATAGTAAAAAGCACTTTCAAACAGTATGGCAGCCCCACAGCAGAAAATTAAACACAATATATGCACAGAAAATTTGTAATCAGTTGGTTTACATTACTTTAAAACTGACAGAAAAAAGAGTGCTCCATTTAAAAGTACATTGCAGTCTCAAGACAGTCTGTTAGAACACAACACTGCTAGCTTTAAAATTATTTTCCTGAAAAGGAAAGTGATAAAACATCAGTAAATATATGAACATTGAATTATTTTTTCCCAGTGGGAACTTATCTGCCCAACCATTGATCCTTGAAAGTCTCAGAGGAGCATACTCTGGTGGCAGGAAAGCTCTGAATGGCTCTGTGCTCAAATGTTTCTTTTATTCAACTCAACTCAAGCCACTTGAAGTTTGGGTACACATATGGTACCCTGAAGCTTTGGAAGATGGCTGGCTGTTATATCTTTTTTTAACACCTTTATTGACCTATCACCTCTGACATAGGCAAATTTACATGTATATAAATGGAATCAAACTGTATTAAAAAGTTCACGTTTACAAACATAATACTTCACATATATTGCTATATATCATATAACCTAAGTAACACTACATAAATTATTCAATTTGTGCCCTTTTTTAAATAATAAACATCTTTATTAAACCATGACTTATGACATAGTCAGTCATACATTTATATAAATGAAAACAAACCACACAGACATAATCCTAGTTGCAAGCATTTTACATCACAAACCACACTCCCGTTTGTAAACATTATACATCCCTTATAATCTGGCCAATCATTTTGAGTCCGTCATTACATGGCTTATTTAAGTATTGCTTTCCTTTAAACATCATTCCTCCCTTGTATGTGTTTTTCCAATAATTCTCATTTTTTCCTGTGTAGTTTGCTCCTACCCTTTTCTAAAGATCTCTACTATAGTTGTTTTATCTCTGTTACTATATTTACTACTTCTAGTATAGTTGTTATAGGTTTTGATTTTCTACTAATATCTTTTTTGGCAGCCACCATAATTAGACACAGCAAGGCCTTACCATGTCTAGGCAATTCCAATTCTGTATCATAGCTCAGAAAAGTCATCTCCCTCATCACATGAATCTGTCCACCCAGCATCTCCGACAGTGCATCACACATTGAATTCTTAAAGTCTGCAAACTCAGGACACTCCCAGAAAATATGTTCCCAATTGCTTCTTTCTTCCCCATCACACCTACAACATTTGCTGTCTATCTGAGGAAAAATTCTTTGGAGTCTACTTGGGGTATAAAAATATTTATATGTAAACATTTCCAAACAAAAAAAACTAAATCTTCTAGATTTTGTTGCATATTTGGGAGACATACATATATCCTCTCATTGTTTGTTAATTGCTTATATACTGTCTCTGTCCAATCCTTTCCAACCACCTCTGATTAATTGTTACAGTTATTGTGCAACATTTTATATGCTCTGCTAATTACATGCCTAAGACAACTGCAGCAGTGATCAGTATAAAGAACATGTACTATTAATCCGGAGGATATATTTCACATACAGCAGTCTGAGGGACTCCCACTGAAAAGTCCCTTGACAAGACAGGATTTGCAGTGTATCCGACAATTCCAGAGATATATGAAGAAACACCATTTCAGAACACTTGATTTATATGAACACTACACACTACCCACCAGGATGTGTCCCGCCGTCTAAAATAATAGCTCTATCGCTTCAACTATGTATTCAAGTCCAGGAACACTTACACAGTGAACTTAACAAAATGTTTAGAAAAAGCTTGTACGGAGTCTTTTGCTGGCCACACCCAGGCAAGTAAATCAATTAAATAGCAAACATTTTCACTGAATGCTATTATGCTGAGAGGTTGACAGGATACGGGCTTATTCATTTCTTCAGAAAGGCCCTCAGCTCCATAGTAATTTATTCTTTCTGACTATGTTGGCATGTTCCAGGGAAGTACAACTACTGCTATGTTATAAGAAATGTCAGATGTATTTTTAGCTCTCATTTACTATCAGTAGCTTTCTAAATATATAACTTACTCAGAAAATATTTGAAAATTTGGTTTGTCTTGCAATACTTGTTTTTTAGTTATAGAAAGTCAGAGTTTTCTGGAAGAAAATGAATAACATATTACTACATAAGTGTACTTTTCTGCAGAAATGGACTGCTAGGACGATTTGTACATTTTCTGATGCAAGGTTTATGTGATGAAGGGAGGAAAACTGGAGCATTACAAAATATACTGGTGAACATTTTGTTGACATACACATATATTCATAAACACAGTGGAAATAAAGCCATTCTGATGTTTAAAAACAACTTGTGATTATAACTAGATCTAATTCCTTTATAGCTGTGCAATAAATACCTACATATTTCAGTAGAACTAGTCAGATATGGATGGCGTGAGCAACTCAGTCTTAAAGAGATTGAAAATGCTACAAAGTATGGGCTGGAATAAGTGCTATATTGTGTCAAGACATTGACAAAATAAGAAACTTGAACCAGCTGAAGCCAAGTGAAGCTAGCTTGTTTTGCTATATATACAGATGCCTACCTAAGCAATGCAGTAGTACCTTCAAACATAGGTGGAATTAACATGGCTTGTAATGTTCCATAACAAGAACACCTTATTTTAAGCCTCAGAGAACAGCTACAGGTTCATTTTAAGCCCCAAAGAACAGCTACAGGTTCTACAGTATGTACTTTTTGAGTAGCACCTCAAAAGATTTTCAGCAATTTTCTATTTTCCCCAGTTGTACTATTCATGCTCGATGGAGATTCTTGGGTTAAACCTGGATCTCATATCAACTGAAGTCCATTGAAGAACAGAGCATTATTAAAAAAAGTAATCCAACAGTGTTTGAATGCCTTTATTAAGAAACAGGTGAAAGCCTGGTGTCTTGGTCTTGTATAATTCAAGGAAAAAAGTACAAAATATCACCAGTACCTCTCAGCTGTCCAGATTTGTGTAGAATGTCCAGATTTTTGCCTCATATTTTTGATCTGTTCTTTGTAAAATCTGTGGTTTTCTGGTAAATTGTTAGGGATTGATGTCACTAAATAATGACAGTCATTTGTGTTTCAGACTTCATATCATTCAGAAAATGCATACTAATGCAAAACTTCTTATTCTAATGACGTTCGAGGTTTATAAGAGCAATTATTAAAATATTACTCTGATTCTGGACCTTGTCCTCCATTATTTTTGGTTTTTGTCCATATTTGTTGTTCTAAGAAGTTCAAAGGTATAGTTTATATCCAAAATAACCACAGTTAAATTAACATCTTAGTCAATAGCTTCTATAACTGCTCTAAACATTTTACAGGGAAAATAAGTACAGCACATAAAACCTCATAACTGTAATTCAGGTAACTACCTTTTGGTTATTATATCAAGATCCTTTGAATGGTTTACCTGCAAGTGTTAAAAGATCAGTTAACACAGCCAGTCAAAATCACCTATTATCAAAGACTGAAGGTCTGATTTTTTTAGTCACAGTAGGATCATTATTTGTGCAAAACATCTATGTGCTACCCTAGTATTTTGTGGTTGCCGAATTAATAAATATAACTTTGCCTTGCAAGCATGCAGTATAATTTTGATTTTGATGGGTGGGTTGTTAGGAAAATGTATTGTCAATGAGTTGTGACAGAATAACTTTTTTGAATGATCTTGCATTGATCATTCATAGAAGAAGCCTTTTATAATGCACTGTTTATAAAACAAAAAACTAATGTATTTTGGCTTTTCCCAGTTAAGGGTTGCCACATTGGAACTCCGGACTGCTAATGATTGGCAGTAGATTTTTATGGTGCTGAGGTGCCAGACTGACACCCAACCTTCAAAGAAGGCACACCCATTCACCTCCCTGGATGTCTTAAATGTCACTCAACTGCGGGGAGGACATGCAGACTCCAGACAGAAGGAACTCCAGCCGAGAATCAAACCCGAGAACTTCTTGCTGTGAGGTGACAACGCTAACTGCTGCACCACCGAGGCCTCTTATTAATGCACTGTTTATAATTTGTCTAAAATATGCTCTGTGTAATTACCATAATGCACATTGAAAGCTTTATATCTCGCGGTTGGCACAGATTTGTAGTCCTACAGTACAAGGTTTGATTTCCCCGGCTCTCATTTACTTACTGTGTGACCTTGAGCAAGTCACTTAACCAGGCATTGTTCCTTGGTCACCCCTTCAAAGGTTCTTTGTGTTCAGTGGGTCTACCTGGTTAACAAATGGGTATTATTGTATCAGTCATTATACCACTATGCTAGTCGGAGTCCATAAAATGGGATATATGTTTGTTTTGTGAAGAACAACTTAATAAAAAGAACAGCAGCAGATGCTGTGGTTTTCCAGAGAACAGTACCACAACCTTGCAGTACATGCATTTATATTTGTTTATTGCATGATTTCTTACCCCACTGCCTCCATGCAGTAGGAAAGCCACTGCATATCCCACCCCTTAATTATAGACAGCTTCAGGACTGCAGGAAGTCAGAGTAAGGAGTGCAGTTACTCTGGCTGTGGCTAACAAAACTGACCTCACCATATTCAGATTCATAAGGTTTGTCTTGAAACAACCATAAGAATAATGTAAAATGTATAGCAATAATATTTGCCCTCTGCATACTAAATATAAGAACAAAAGATACCATAATTGGCACCACCTGTTTTGCAGTTCACCAACTGTCTTTGATTGATATTCAGAATGAGTCTGGTTCTACTGTATATAAAAGAAACATTTGCAGTGTGAGTGAAATAACCAACAGTCATTCTCTGTGGTGGGAGTTGCATGGGTTAAAGTTTTCCTCAGATGAATTTGAGGTATAATAAAACATGTAAGACATATAAAAAAGAATATCTAGATCTACTGCTTTTACCATGATAGGATGCACTATTGTCAGTCACAGAGGAGCATTCAGTAGCTACAGTTAATTTATGGATAAACTCCAAAAACCACGGAAACCACAGAGAGAACAAAAATGTTCAAGAATCTAAATTCCACAAAACCAAAAATCACCAGATCACAGGAAATATACAGAAAACCATAATTTTTATTTACCATCTATGTGCAGTCTTGCTTTGCCCAGAGTCGAGTATATTTTTCAGTACGTCAGGGTTCCCTATCTCTACTGACAATTGTTAGAATAGACTCCCACATGACCTTAGGTACAGCCTTAAAAGTGTATACTTCATGACCTCATTAAAAAACTACCTGCAATGCAGACAATTCTGCAGTTGTGACATTAGCAGCATTGTGGATCCTTTCCAAACATATTCACTCTCTTGTAATTTTATTTATCTTCAGTCTCATCAACACTATAATCATTTTTTGCAAACACTGTTAACCTCTGACTTTTCTATGACGTGCATTAGCAATGACTAACAGCTCACCTTGCATCTCACTATTATCATAGAATTTGCAAATATTGTATATGAAGTGTGTAGATGCAATGCATCTTCATTTGGTTACTCCTGTCTACTACAATGTTTATTCTGAGTAGTTAATTTGTGTAATTTTAAGTACTTGTATGATCTATTGATTTTTTTATTTTATCAGCTGTTGCCTTATAAGCTGTGTTGCATTATCATTGTATGTTTTGTCTAGAGTTTTTCTCCCACAGATTCTCAGAAACTGGGATTTCTCCCTTGAGAAGTCTTGGTTAACAAATATAATAAATGAACAAGTATATACATAAACGTAAACTATGCTGGGCATTCAGCAAATTGGTGCCTTAGTCCTAGATATTTGGGTATGTATTGTATACTGCGTCAATTCCAAAACAGAGCAAGTATGAAGCAGCTTAAGCAATAATCCATGACTGGCAGTGGTGAAAGCATGTGTGGGAGTTTAGCACTACCTTTCCTAGATTTTATTCACTGAGGGAGTAGTACTTATTGCAGTTACTTTTTGTGTGCTTTGATGGTAGGTGGATATACATGATTACTTATGCATCATGATAGCTGCAAGTATTGACTGGAGGTGAAAAATACCCCCCAGTTAACATGGTAGATGATATTTACAGCATTCCAGAAGAGAAGTATGATCAGTTTCCTTACCTTGGAAGGATCTGGTCATTAGCCTAGTGTATACATGTGAACCTATGAATCTATACAACGACATTATTAAAAATATATATAATTTCTTTAAGAAATGGCATTGTCTGAAGGCCCTTTTATATTATTCAGCTTGTGCAGTGTACTGGATGTATAAATGAGGTACGTAGGTTATGCACGTGCTGATACTTGAATGCTACATTGCTGACATGCACTTTGTTTTCTTCTTGGATCTGATGTGTAAGCTTCTTTTAGTGCAGTTTTTGATCCACAGATCACAACAAAAAACAGCTAAGTCACCCGAATTATTTGTTATCGGTGGGTACTGGGATAAATACTAGAACAAGAAATGAAAGACTGCACGTCAAGGAATAACACATACATACAACACAAAAGAGATTGAATGTCTGTGTGCCTGTTATTTCTTCAGGTGCAGTTTTTGGTTTCATTACTTTTTACACATGCGTGACTTTGGTTTTTTTGTTGTGTATGACAATGAGGAAGATGGTAGAACTCTGCTGTTTGTTGTAGCTTTTCTTTTTAATCGCTGGTGTTAGAAGGACTTCTTCCTGTGGGCATTACTGGATCTACAAGGGCATGCTCATTGATCTGTTCATTCAACAAGAATTCTTTTAATATTAACAAGGTTTCATTGAATAATACATGATACGCCAGAGCTGTGCTTGGAATGGGATACATGCACACCTTTTAGCTTCTAGCAGTAATCTGGCTTTTTAGGATGCTGAATGCAATCATTCAGTGATTTGTTTAGCAGAATTGCTTTGCCAGTTAAGTAGATCAAATGTACTCAATGTTGAGTGCATTTTACTTCAAGTGGAAGAAGTTTGAAGATTTGGGTTTTCTAGTAAGTTAGGGTGGGAGTACGTGTGAGTATTTGTGTGTTAGGGTTACAGTAAGGTTTTGGGGAGGGATATATTACATGTGCTTGCATGCTAGAAGCTTGTGACACACTTGCTTACTGTCAGTAGCTGTCAATGGCAAGTGTCCTAACTCTTATTACCCCAATACTACTTGATTACCTAACCATCAAACCTCATAACCCGGTTGAACTACACAGCCATTCCAGAACCCTAACTCTGACCTAAAACTCCCATCTGGTCCATTAACCATAAGCATAGCCATCCCCTCCTGCTTCCTAACCCTAAATTCCCTGATCCCTCACTAACCCAAAAACTCTGCTCCCTTCCCCCTAAAATTACAGTCCCAGATCACCCTTTAAACCTAAAACTCCACTCCCACTCCATGACTCTAAACTCCCCTCCCACTCCCTATACATAAAACTCCCCTTCCACTTCCTAACCCTAAACTCCCCTCCCACTCCCTATACATAAAACTCCCCTCCCACTTCCTAACCCTAAACTCCCTCCCACTCCCTATACATAAAACTCCCTCCCACTTCCTAACCCTAAACTCCCCACTCCCTATACATAAAACTCCCTCCCACTTCCTAACCCTAAACTCCCTCCCACTCCCTATACATAAAACTCCCTCCCACTTCCTAACCCTAAACTCCCTCCCACTCCCTATACATAAAACTCCTCCCACTTCCTAACCCTAAACTCCCTCCCACTCCCTATACATAAAACTCCCTCCCACTTCCTAACCCTAAACTCCCTCCCACTCCTTATACATAAAACTCCTCCCACTTCCTAACCCTAAACTCCTCCCACTCCCTATACATAAAACTCCCTCCCACTTCCTAACCCTAAACTCCCTCCCACTCCCTATACATAAAACTCCCTCCCACTTCCTAACCCTAAACTCCCTCCCACTCCCTATACATAAAACTCCTCCCACTTCCTAACCCTAAACTCCCTCCCACTCCCTATACATAAAACTCCTCCCACTTCCTAACCCTAAACTCCCTCCCACTCCCTATACATAAACTCCTCCCACTTCCTAACCCTAAACTCCCTCCCACTCCCTATACATAAAACTCCTCCCACTTCCTAACCCTAAACTCCTCCCACTCCCTATACATAAAACTCCCCTCCCACTTCCTAACCCTAAACTCCCCTCCCACTCCCTATACATAAAACTCCCCTCCCACTTCCTAACCCTAAACTCCCCTCCCACTCCCTATACATAAAACTCCCCTCCCACTTCCTAACCCTAAACTCCCCTCCCACTCCCTATATATAAAACTCCCCTCCCACTTCCTAACCCTAAACTCTCTTCCTGCTTCCTAAACCTGAAACTCCCTTCCTACATCTAAAGTCCCAGATCACTCCCTAACACTAAACAACCCCTCTAATTCCCTAACCCTAAACTCCCCTTGTCTCTCCCCTATCATAAACCTCCCCTTCTCTAAATCTGAATCCTTCCCAGTTGTCTGTAATCCTAACCTGCACTTCCCCCCCTCCCAGTTCCTACCTGTGGCTGCTACACTTACTTTGTTTTAGCTTGGCTGCTGTGTTCAGGTGATGTGCAACATCTTCATTCTTAATGCATGGCTACTGTACCTCACTCGAATGTGTAGTCGAGTCTGAGTGTGAGCAGAAGCTTGTGTGAACTTCAAGATGACGGAGTCCCTGGCTTCAAGGTAGTGGTCTTTAATCTCCTAACACTCGGGCACTTGTAGTAGACCCATTTCTGTGTGTGGTGTATGTATGTGACTATTTGCTGCTTAGGGTTAGAATAAGGGCTGGGTAAGGAAATAGATTTAGTAGTGTAGTGCTGTTTTGTCTCAGTGTTTGTGTGTGTGTGTGTGTGTGTGTGTGTGTGTGTGTGTGTGTGTGTGTGTGTGTGCGTGTGTGTGTGTGTGTGTGTGTGTGTGTGTGTGTGTGTGTGTGTGTGTGTGTGTGTGTGTGTGTGTGTGTGTGTGTGTGTGTGTGTGTGTGTGTGTGTGTGTGTGTATTCATGCACATTTGTGTTCACATGTTTGTGTGTGTCTGTGTGAGCATGTCTGCACATTCATGAGTGTATGTACACATGCATATGTGCGTGTGTATGCATATATGTGTCCATGCATGTAGGTGTTTCTGGTTAGGATAAGAGCAAGGGCTAGGTAAAGGATTTGATTTATTGGTGTGTACACGTGTGTTTGAATAGTTTGTGGTATGTGACTTGAGTTTGTCATATGCAGTTTATTTGATGGAGTGCAGATGGATGTTTCTCAGTGTGTGTATGAGTGTTTTCTGGTTAGGGTTATAGTAAGGGCTAGGTTAGGGGGTAGATATAGTGTTGTGCATGTTTGATTTTGTGTGTGTGTGTGTGTGTGTGTGTGTGTGTGTGTGTGTGTGTGTGTGTGTGTGTGTGTGTGTGTCTCTGGTGTAGTGGTACTGTTAGGAAAAGGGATGTACCTATATGTGAAAGAATGTAGTTATGACAGTAGAAAAAAAACAATGAAATGCATATAATAAAAAATACAGCAGTACCATCCAACTGTACTTTGCAGTGCCCAGAGTGGTTTCAAAAGAGCAGATGTCTGCTTCACAAAGTCTATTAGAAGCCATTTTATTTTTTTAGCTCTGGTGTCTTTCTACTAACATACCACTGATAGGTCACCTTGACATTGCACATTATCATCGCAGTTAGTCTTCTAATGTTTCTGTAAGCTATGGATCCTACTGACCAGACTAGGAACTATGTTTTATATTTGTATTGCTAATGCAGTACAGGTAGAAGGTATTACAACTGCAATGAATGGTGTAAATGTAGTCAAAATCCTTAAGAAATTGATCTTATCATTATCCAAAGAATGATATAGGAATATCATATACTACTTGTATCCCATTGAAGTGATAGGCTCAGTACAGCATGTTATTAAGCAATAACCTATGACCAGGTGTGGGTAGTCCTGGATTTGCCCACTGTTGATGTGGTTTGATCATAAGGCAAAGCCCATGTGATCAAAGAAAGACAACTGTGGGCAAATCCAGCATTACTCCCACCCAGGAGTGGGTTATTGCTATTATGCAATGACATTCTTTAAGAAGGAAATTGCTTACCTTTTTTAAATATGTCATTGTATAATGGTGCTGTAGTGTTCCTCTGCATTGTTTTCCCATTTTCTCCCATTTTCCAGTATACATATGGGATTTACATTCCCACACTTGCATAGTACATGAGTGCTGTTCAAAAATAGCAATGGAGAAAAAAAGAATCTCCTTTGCTTTTAAGTATAAAGCAAAAATATGGACTTTCTTTGAAAATCTGGACATTTCAGAGGTACAACAGTGTGCCGAGATTTAAGAAGGGACAGTGAAGAAATACAAGGAAAATCAGGTGCGTTTCTTTAGTTTTGCAGAATGTACCTGATTTTTTTTGTATTTGCATATATCAATAAAACGGTATGTCCACTCAATGGTACTTCAGCGACCAGACTTTTTTTCTGTTGGTACATGCTCGATTTACAATGGCCATGCTGGTTGGGAAGAGCAATCAGCATGCATGTTTTTTAATACTACTGAGAAGTCATTGTATAATTCATATTATATAATACAGCACCATATTAATCTTTGAATGCAGTCACTGTATTGAGCATATTGTAAGAGTTTCCCACACTAATTTCAGAAACAACAGCAATATTGAAAACTGATGCCATTAAGCAATGGTGTCTGCTGTTGCAAAGTCAAAAACAACAGGCATCTCATCCTAGGCACTGGTCAGTGCAGCCACAATGGCGGTGCTTAATGCATAATTAGAATAAACATTACGGTTATAGCCTACAGTTATACAGTGCATTGTATGTTTTCCTTCTTGATGTGTAAGAGACTAGAATCATAAACATTTTTTAAACAAGAAACATCTTTAATTGAATTATCACTTATGACATAGGCAATTATACATTTATATAAATGAAAACAAACCATATTGATGCATATTCAGTTGCAAACATTATACATAACATATAATTTTCTATACAGTCATAGTCATTGTCTGTCAAACATTACATAGCTCATTCAATTCCTGCCTTCCCTTAAAATTCATTCCTCCACAAAAAAAAACATTATTCCGCACGTATTGTTCCCACAATTCACATTTTTTCTATGCAATTCACTCCTGCCATTTTCTAAAGATCTCTCTTCCATTTCTATTATCTTGGTTACTATAGTCACTACTTCTAGTATGGTTGGTTTACACTTTGATTTCCATTTTCTAGTAATTGCTTTTTTTGGCAGCCACTAGAATTAGACTAATTAAGGCCTTACTATGTTTAAGTAGTTCCGATTCTGTATCAAAGCTCAAAAAATCATTTCCCTAGTTACACCAATTTGCCCACACAGTATTTCTGATAGAGTAGTATGCAGGGAATCTTTAAAGTCTGCCAACCCATAACACTCCCAAAACACATGTTCCCAATCATCACTTTCTTCCCCATCACACCCCGAACATTTGCAATCTACCCAGGGAATAATTCTTTGGAGTATACTTGAGGGAAAAAACTGCCCATGCAAACACTTCCAAGAAAAGAACCCAAATCATATAGGCTTTGTTGCATACTTGGGAGCCAAACATATCCTCCCACCTCTTCCCCATGAATTGCCTATCTAATCTCTCCTTCCAATCCCCTCCAACCTCCACAAATTAATTCCTGTAGATATCATGCAATATTTTATTTACCCTACAAGGTATCCCTTTTTAGACAGCAGTTTCTGTTCTAGATTCTACCAAAATCTCTAACAGTGCTGGTATTTCATTTAGGGTACCCCATTCCTTTCTCTTTGCCTATACACTGATATCAGTCTTTGATAGAGAAGGCAATCTCTAGCCTGCAGAACAAATACATTCTTGGAATCTTCCCATTCTATATCTGTCCCCTCTCTAATTATTTGCTACCAGTACCTTGGTTCCTTTGTCAGTTTTCTCCAATAAATTCAAGCCCCCTCTTGCCTTTTCTCTGTACCCTAATTGCAGCCATCCCTATCAGCAGCATCTCCTTTCTCCATTCCCATATTGGCTTAGTTCTTTGAACACTTTCTGCTACTTTATGAATATAATGTTCTGTATTGTTTTTGTTATTTTCCTTAAGGATCTGCATCCAAAAATCCCAGTCTTTCATTATTTCTTCAGCTTCCCCCCATTTCATCATCATCTCTTTCCACTTTGAATTATAGCTTTCTGTTTGTGCTATGTATAGGAGTCATAACTGTATAGCTCTGAAATACTCTTTCAGATCAGGTAATCCCAAACCACCTTGTTCTATTAGAAGGATCAACTTGTCCAACTTGACTCTTTCCCTCCTCCCCTTCCAGATAACAAAATCCTCATTGTGTCAACCTAGCACAGCATAATTTGTGTCATCTTAATATCCTATTGATGCATACCCTTCGAATTCTGCAGTGTAGTTTGGTTGTGGTCTTAGCATGAGTGTACCCAGCCATACACCACATACTCCATAACATGCATGTTTTAAATTTATTTATTCATTTATGATTTTTCTCAGAAATCTTTTTTATTAAAATGTTTCAATGGGTAAGAAAAAAATAAGCAACAGCTCCACAAGGTAGTCAAAATATGCATAGAAAATGTACAGAACTAAACTGACAAAGAACCAAACTGAACACTCTGCAGAATATTTAAACAAAACATAACACGTTCTTAAAGTACAGTAATTGAATATGACATAAAAATCCAGGTGGATGTTATGGCAGGTTCATGATAATCTGATGTAAATTTCTCCATCATGTTTTCCAGTTAGTAAATTTTGTTATGAATTTAGGAGACAGCTTGTATTAATTTAGGAGACAACTTGTATGCATTTAAATGTTTGGTTATACAGGATGAACTTCTTGCCAAATAAATCTCTTATAGATTAGCCCCTTAAGTTATTATACAGACCTTTACTACAGCAGATAGTGCTATAAACAATAATGCATTATCTCATTTTAGCCAAGAATAACAATTCTAATAAGGATATCCACCAGACAAGTCTGCATAGGTGACTGGATGTTTACAGTTCTTATTATCAGCAAATCTGGTCCTTTAAATAGTAAAGTTTTAAACATTGTGACCGGATGTTTGCATTTCTTTTTATAGTAAATTTGGTACTTTTACTAGTTATTTTTTAAACATTGTTTTGGCCTGCATGCACACCTGCAAAGGCCAACCACCCCACCCCAGGAAACTATAGCTTTGTCTCTGCCACTAGGTGGCACAACTAACAATATACTTGCTGTATCTTGTCCCAAATAAATCTGCCAACCCATTAGAATTTCTGTAAAGTAAGGCTAATACCATTTACTTTGTGTATTTTGTCCCCAGATAGATTTGCCTTCCTTTGTTGATTTATTTACACACCAAGGCCATAAAAATAGTGTTTCTGCAACTGTCTGTTTACACGCCTACCTTTCTGCCTCTACCTCTTCCTTGCTTTCACTTACCTTACAGCTCCAAGGTTTCCACTTCTCATACTGATTGTTTTTCTTTGCACTCTTCTCTGAGGGGGGGGGGGGGGCTGCCCACTCAGTTTGCCCTCACTACACTCAAGCTCATTATGCTCCCCTATCCTACCCCCATTCCCACAACTGCATCACCTAGATATATACAAACACTAACACTTCCCTAACTTCCCTCAATCAACAATCACCTTCCCTCTACCAGTCAAACCTCAATTAACCAATACACTATTTGTAATACTCATCCCTTCCCCTCACACAACTTAATTGAGATTGTCCTTAATCACTATACTCCCACCACACTACATCAACACCCATCTATACCTACATCTTCTTTATCACACCATCCAGTTAACCTATCATTTAAAAAAAATACACAGTACTCTTTCTCCTGCCCACACTCTATACCCTACTGCTATCTGCATACTAACATCCTACACTCACCTACAGATACAACATGTCTATAGTCCAACACTGTATTATACTAGTACTGTCCACTCCTCACTCTCTTACCTTGCCATCTTCCCCCAACTGTACAGTCACACACCTATTGCATACTTCCACTTCAAACATGTAGATATCAGCAATACCACTAACCACTTCAGCAAACACCTTCACAGACTCTCCAAACTGTCACGCAAACATGCATGTATATTATCACAGATTATCCTTAGTGGTGATATACATCCCAATCCCGGGCCACATACTGCACAACATACCATCATGCCTACCATTCCACCCCTTCCTCACATTAAAACTTCAGACCTTCTCATTCGTAACATGAACCTAAGAAGCCTAGTTAACAAAATCACAGACTTGTATGCAGTCATTGCACAATACTCATTAGACATTCTTATAGCAATAGAAACTTGGTTAAAAACCCATATAAAAGACCAAGACATACTCTCACAAGGTTATTGTGTATACAGGTTAGACAGGATCAGGAAGAAATGAGGTGGGGTTGCAATCTTCTACAAAGATAACCTAAGCATAGACTACGTACCCATCAAATACCCTTATGATAACAACTTTGAAGTCCAAGTAACACGGCACAGAATCAACCCAAAGAAAAATATTACCATAATAGCCACTTACATACATCCCAACAATACCCTACTGCCATTGAGGAACTCATAGCCTGGACAGCCTCAACCTACACCCACGAAACCATTATCACAGGTGACTTCAACTTAGACTGGAACACTTGCACTGGTGATAACCCCTCCACCTTCTTAAATCTACATGGTTTCTCCCAAACAATCCAGTTTCCCACTCGAATAGATAAACATACCAAAAGGGAATCTATCTTAGATTGGTCACTTATTAACAGTCCCACCCACAACTATCTCTGCGGATCACAAATAATTTAAGTGACCATAGACCTACCTACTTAATCCATCATCAGCTCATTCCACCCAGAACCGTAGTTTACAAAGTCGTATGAAATACCAAAAACTTCTCCAATGAAGCATTCTTAGACATGCTCAGTAAAAGTAATTGGATACCTCTGCATCATCTTCAACTCGACCAGGCTGTAACATACTTTAATAACACATTTCTAGCCATTCTAAATAGCTTAGCACCAACTTGTACAAGTCGTGTTAAAATAAGAGATTGAATATATTAAATATATGGATGTTATAACATATTGAACAGCAAACAGACTGGTTTCGGCCGGAAACAAACACAGCCTTCATCAGGGTACACTGACGAAGGCTGTGTTTGTTTCCTGCCGAAACCGGTCTGTTTGCTGTTCAATATGTTATAACATCCATATATTTAATATATTCATTGTCACTGCTTTGCTGGCTCTGTCTCCTTTTTTTGCTAATTGTGTTATGTCTGAGCCGGACAATTGCTTCCGTGCAGGAGGACTCGTTTTTGTGTTAAAATAAGAGATTGCCTTGGATATCAAAAGAAACCATTAGACTTCAAAAACTAAGGGACAAAACCTGGTTTCAATACCAGAAAAACAAAGGACAATAAAACTCTGTTAGCATACTAGCAGCTCTGCAATCAAACAAAAAAAACAACTCAAACTAGACAAAACAGCATATTATACATCTATGCAAAACAAATATGAAAATAATCCCAAAAAGTTCTGGCAAGCAATTAACTCGCTCTTCCACACAGGTAAAGCCACAACCCCAGAACCAACAACCATTACAGGGAACAATTCCACCCCACTGTCTCTTCCACCTAATGTGGAAACTAACAACAACTGTTTTGACAGAACAAAAATTCGAGGGAACAAGCTGCTAAGCGTAAGGAAAACAGATGATAAAGTAAAATCCACAGTCCGGTAAAACTGTTCCAAAGAAGGCAACAAAAGTCCATGCGCTGTAATATTAGAGCTTTTATTAACCACAAGCACTTTCGGAGAGACTCCTATCTCTCCTTCCTCAGACAAAAATGAAACAACCAGTTGTAGTGTCAAACTTTAAAAAGGGTGTTGTTAACTAATTAACCAATTAGAAAACAAATTACCAATTACCAATTCAACAGCTTGTGAGTTTAAAATCATACAGAACCAGCAGCTAAAATGTTAGAAACAAAACAAAACAAAACTTCACTTTAAAAATGTGAATTATTTCGCCATTTAAAACACAAAACTTCCAGCCTTTTCTATCATAAAGGGATATAATATCTATCAGTGCTCTTATACGTAATATACATTGTTCTTATGTTGTGTAAAAAGTGTATACACAAATACGTAAATTATAAATTACGTAATAATTGCAACTACATCCAAAGGCTGAGCCTTAAACATTTAAATTTAAATTTAAATTTAACTCATAGTGCTAACATTTAAATGATTGTTAGCATGGAACTACAAAACTCTCATGAGTAGCTTTCCAAATATTAACACCTATAAGTTTAAAGTTTTGAAATTTAAAATTTTAAAACAAAACTTCTATACATTTTCAAATGTCCTGTTGTTATAAATATGCTCTAAGAAGAACCAATTATTAGTTTTAGTGTTTAATTTTTATAATACCTGCAGCTTATAATTGAGCGAATATGTGTAAACCTAATGTGTTTCAATATTTATGACGACGCTAATAAGTTTTGTGGTTTGTTAAAATGGATACAAACCACTATGTCCATGTGGCATTATGTTGTTCTCTTAAATGCGATACATGCGTTAAATAGTTGATCAATGTAAAATCCTACATAGGTCAACTCAACACTTCATTTCGTAAAGTCCCCTATGCATTTGTGTTAGACGCTAAATACAGCGTCATTCAAAATGGAACCAAATCAAAAAATATGACTTAGCTATGCATGGAGAGTTTCCAAAAGCTCCCTGCTGAGTCAAAAGATGCTACCTTTACAAGCTAATAGTTTTAAAATACAAGTGAGCGATATTGCTTCATTTAAGCCAGGGTGTGTGTGTGCAGATGTCCTAAGCTGCCATAATAGCTCTTCCTTTTCTAACAACAATTGCCATGGACCTGAAAACATTTGTGTCTTAATTTGTTTCAGAACCATAAATCTGAAACTATGTTCTTTATTGTCCATAACATGGAAGGCCAGAGCGTTGTTAGTGTCGCTCTTAGAAATAGCATATAAATGCTCATACACTCTTTTATGCAGTGCCCTCTCAGTCTTTCCTATATAGAAAGCAGGGCACTGCTTACAGCTTGCCACATACACCACTGCCTTAGATGAGCAGGTAAAATTACCTGTTAATTTGTATTTCACATTGTTGATAACCACATAATTACCTTCCTGCATGAATTTACACTGGTTGCACAATCCACATTTAACCATACCCTTAACTTTATTAAATGAACTATTTTTGTTCATTTCTAGCAATGCCTTTAAGTTAAATCCTTTCCTAAAGGCTATACTGGGTGTTGTACCCAACAATTGCTGTAAGTTTGTATCTTCTTTTATGTTGGCCCAATTTTTCTGCAGAATTCCCTAATAAAATGGTGATCAATTGAGAACGTGCACAAGAATCTGACTTCTATATCAGCTTCTCCACCCTTTCTGTTCAGGCCCCCCACAGAGTCTTGGTTAGTCATCAAGTTCGGCCCTGCTCTATTAAGGATGGGTCTAAAGTAGCCGGATTCCCTTTTGTGTTTCACTTCAGATACGATCTCCAAAATGAGAGAATTGGGATACCCCCTATTAGCAAACATAGCAGTTAAATTGGTACATTCATAATGGAAATCCTCATCTTTGGTTATCATCCGCGCCGCCCTAACCATCTGCCCCTTAACCACAGCTCTTTTTTGATGGATAGGGTGGCAACTACCAAAGTGCAGGAATCCATTAGAATACGTGGGCTTTCTATAGATGTTACTAGTAAACATAGCCAATTTTCTATCTTTGGTCAGATTAATATCTAAAAAGCTAATTTCGCTCTCGTTCACTTCAAATGTGAAATCCAAGAAGTGGGTCATGGTCTTAATGTCATCAATAAAAGGAGCCACCATATCCGAGGAACCCTTCCATAGCATAAACATGTCGTCCTGGTATCTTGTGTACCAGGCGACATGTTCTTTAAATAGTGGGTTATTAAACAATAATGTGTTTTCCCATTGTGCCATTACACAGTTGGCAAAAGACCCCCCGCATGGTGAGCCCATTGCTACGCCAGAAACTTGCCTATATATAACGTTGTCAAAACTAAAAAAGTTGTATTTTAACACCATTTCTAGCAACGTTTCAACTGTGTAGACAATGTTTTGTTCCACATTCCTTGTCTCTAAGAAGTCCCTTACCCACTCCAATCCCAACTGTTGTGGAATGACCGTGTAAAGTTCCTTCACATCTACAGTTAGGAAGCTTAAATCAGGGTCAAAGGGTATTTTATTTATGTTCTCTAGAAAGCTCCACGAATCCTTACAGATCTGGTTTTCTTTTTCTAAGTATGGTTTTAAGACAACATCCACATATTTGGCACAAGACACCAACATAGACCCCCTCCCGTCTACTATAGGTCTGAAAGGGGTTCACAGATAGATTTATGAATTTTGGCGTTCCAAAAGGAAGGCATTCTAGGTGCTGTGATGTTAAGAAAAGAGTGGATATGAATGTCTATAAAATCTTCCAAGAATAAATCTTCAAGCGTAGCCTTCACCCTATTAAATGCTGTAATAACCTCATTAGTGCTAGTTTTTCATATGGGCCATCATTTAAGTGGGAACTTAACTTGTTAATATAATCCACTTGATTCATAAAGATGAGCCCATTACCCTTGTCGGGTTTCATAACCCGAATTCTACAATCCTGTAGTAATTTGATAAAATCACGTTCCTCACGTGTTATGTTTAACCTATGTTTATATTTGTTATTAAATGAGCTTTCAGCCAAAAACCTTAAATCTAGTTCACAGGATTTTTCAAAAGTTTTTAAGTTTCCTATCAAGGGTGGGTTAAATAAACTAGCAATTCTAAAAGGTCTAATGAGGGAAGAGCTTTTGCCTAAGACAGCCAAAGGTTCAATTTGCGGACATAAAGTTTAAGGTCCACAAGAGTTTTAGATAAGTCCATACGGGTATCAGGGACAAAGGACAGTCCTTTTGAGAAAAAGTCAGCCATAGCAGGAGAGATGTTTAATGTAGTATAATTAAAGATCTTAAAGTCTCCTTCGGTACTGCAAACAATAACAGGCTGACTGGGCTCCTTTATCATCTGTTGTTCTGGTTCTGTTTGCTCCTCAGGGCCATCCTGTTGGTGTTCGACCTCAAGTTCCTCTCCCGTGGGTTCTGGACCTGGCCAAAACCCTGTTGATGTTCTCCCCGTGCCTGAACTGCCCTAGTGCTCTGCTTTCTTCCACTCCTTTTATTGTTGACCACAGGTACAAAGACCTGCTGTTGTTCATCATCTAATTCGACATCCTCTTCTTCATCAATAAGGGGATTGTTACTATTATGTCCATCCTCTAAAAAATCATCCAACTCATACATATTGTGAGCTCTAGTACCCAAATTTTTCTTATTGGCGTTAGACGATGCCCCTCTAACTTTGTTGCTGGTTGAGTTAATCTGTGGGGTTTAGGGTAGGCTTTATTGTCAGCATATTGCCTCATGTCTCTAGTGATTTTCTTTTTCTTATTGTCACAGAGCTTATTAATAGAGGCATCAATGCTGGAAAACACTCGTGAATAATCATATTTGTAGCGCAAGAAGTCATAGTTATTTTTGATTTCTTGTTCTAGACTGGCCAAGTCATTCCTGTAAATCTCCACTTGTGCTGTGTAATAATCTATTAGCATCGCCATGTATTCAAAACACTGTTTATCAAATAAGGCCAGAAGTTGTCCATGAAATTCAGAGCCTTCCTCTAAACCTACTGGGAACCTCCATTGCCTAAGCCCTTTAGGGACTATCTTCCTGTCCAGGCATTCGGTTAAATAAGAGATTTCGAGCTGCAGTTTTTTACACCTGAACAGCTTATGATCGAAATCCCCAATAAGTTCTGCAATGTTATTGATGTTAGCCTCATCAGTAGTCTCTGTGTTAACTACCCCTGTCGTTGTTTTGTCAGTGGTCATAAAAAAGTTCTTTCTGTTTAAATACAGTGATACTGTTGGAAGAGAATCATTAACAGAACTAACAGTACCTTGTGTTCCGGCGTTCGCCGAAACTATGTTGTGTCCTTGCCCAGCAGGAATGTCACTAACATCCAATGATGCCCCGCTAGTTGGTTGCTGATTTCTAGTAGCCAAACCGGTAAGCGGTACAAGGTCATGAGTTCCAGAGTTCACATCAACTCTTTGCGTTACTAGCTGCATGCTGGTTCTTGTGTTAAACGCGTTGTCCAACAAATCCATTCTCTGACTAAAACTATCCATTCTTCCCATAAGTAAATGAATGAGAGTGGTTAAATCTCCATCGGCTTTCGCCTCACAATCTTTCACCTTAGTTCCCGAACTGTTGCCAGCAACACCCCCATCTTGGGAGAACAATGAGCCCTGCGAAACAGCGTTTCCCTCGTTGGACATGACCAACTACGATTCCAAAAACCAAACAGACTACGAAAGAACAAAAATTCGAGGGAACAAGCTGCTAAGCGTAAGGAAAACAGATGATAAAGTAAAATCCACAGTCCGGTAAAACTGTTCCA
The DNA here is from genome assembly GCF_019279795.1 of Protopterus annectens. NCBI lineage: Eukaryota > Metazoa > Chordata > Ceratodontiformes > Protopteridae > Protopterus > Protopterus annectens. Next base: position 1,023,679,179 of record NC_056729.1, read on the forward strand.
AAGAAGGCAACAAAAGTCCATGCGCTGTAATATTAGAGCTTTTATTAACCACAAGCACTTTCGGAGAGACTCCTATCTCTCCTTCCTCAGACAAAAATGAAACAACCAGTTGTAGTGTCAAACTTTCTTTAAAAAGGGTGTTGTTAACTAATTAACCAATTAGAAAACAAATTACCAATTACCAATTCAACAGCTTGTGAGTTTAAAATCATACAGAACCAGCAGCTAAAATGTTAGAAACAAAACAAAACAAAACTTCACTTTAAAAATGTGAATTATTTCGCCATTTAAAACACAAAACTTCCAGCCTTTTCTATCATAAAGGGATATAATATCTATCAGTGCTCTTATACGTAATATACATTGTTCTTATGTTGTGTAAAAGTGTATACACAAATACGTAAATTATAAATTACGTAATAATTGCAACTACATCCAAAGGCTGAGCCTTAAACATTTAAATTTAAATTTAAATTTAACTCATAGTGCTAACATTTAAATGATTGTTAGCATGGAACTACAAAACTCTCATGAGTAGCTTTCCAAATATTAACACCTATAAGTTTAAAGTTTTGAAATTTAAAATTTTAAAACAAAAACTTCTATACATTTTCAAATGTCCTGTTGTTATAAATATGCTCTAAGAAGAACCAATTATTAGTTTTAGTGTTTAATTTTTATAATACCTGCAGCTTATAATTGAGCGAATATGTGTAAACCTAATGTGTTTCAATATTTATGACGACGCTAATAAGTTTTGTGGTTTGTTAAAATGGATACAAACCACTATGTCCATGTGGCATTATGTTGTTCTCTTAAATGCGATACATGCGTTAAATAGTTGATCAATGTAAAATCCTACATAGGTCAACTCAACACTTCATTTCGTAAAGTCCCCTATGCATTTGTGTTAGACGCTAAATACAGCGTCATTCAAAATGGAACCAAATCAAAAAATATGACTTAGCTATGCATGGAGAGTTTCCAAAAGCTCCCTGCTGAGTCAAAAGATGCTACCTTTACAAGCTAATAGTTTTAAAATACAAGTGAGCGATATTGCTTCATTTAAGCCAGGGTGTGTGTGTGCAGATGTCCTAAGCTGCCATAATAGCTCTTCCTTTTCTAACAACAATTGCCATGGACCTGAAAACATTTGTGTCTTAATTTGTTTCAGAACCATAAATCTGAAACTATGTTCTTTATTGTCCATAACATGGAAGGCCAGAGCGTTGTTAGTGTCGCTCTTAGAAATAGCATATAAATGCTCATACACTCTTTTATGCAGTGCCCTCTCAGTCTTTCCTATATAGAAAGCAGGGCACTGCTTACAGCTTGCCACATACACCACTGCCTTAGATGAGCAGGTAAAATTACCTGTTAATTTGTATTTCACATTGTTGATAACCACATAATTACCTTCCTGCATGAATTTACACTGGTTGCACAATCCACATTTAACCATACCCTTAACTTTATTAAATGAACTATTTTTGTTCATTTCTAGCAATGCCTTTAAGTTAAATCCTTTCCTAAAGGCTATACTGGGTGTTGTACCCAACAATTGCTGTAAGTTTGTATCTTCTTTTATGTTGGCCCAATTTTTCTGCAGAATTCCCCTAATAAAATGGTGATCAATTGAGAACGTGCACAAGAATCTGACTTCTATATCAGCTTCTCCACCCTTTCTGTTCAGGCCCCCCACAGAGTCTTGGTTAGTCATCAAGTTCGGCCCTGCTCTATTAAGGATGGGTCTAAAGTAGCCGGATTCCCTTTTGTGTTTCACTTCAGATACGATCTCCAAAATGAGAGAATTGGGATACCCCCTATTAGCAAACATAGCAGTTAAATTGGTACATTCATAATGGAAATCCTCATCTTTGGTTATCATCCGCGCCCTAACCATCTGCCACTTAACCACAGCTCTTTTTTGATGGATAGGGTGGCAACTACCAAAGTGCAGGAATCCATTAGAATACGTGGGCTTTCTATAGATGTTACTAGTAAACATAGCCAATTTTCTATCTTTGGTCAGATTAATATCTAAAAAGCTAATTTCGCTCTCGTTCACTTCAAATGTGAAATCCAAGAAGTGGGTCATGGTCTTAATGTCATCAATAAAAGGAGCCACCATATCCGAGGAACCCTTCCATAGCATAAACATGTCGTCCTGGTATCTTGTGTACCAGGCGACATGTTCTTTAAATAGTGGGTTATTAAACAATAATGTGTTTTCCCATTGTGCCATTACACAGTTGGCAAAAGACCCCCCGCATGGTGAGCCCATTGCTACGCCAGAAACTTGCCTATATATAACGTTGTCAAAACTAAAAAAGTTGTATTTTAACACCATTTCTAGCAACGTTTCAACTGTGTAGACAATGTTTTGTTCCACATTCCTTGTCTCTAAGAAGTCCCTTACCCACTCCAATCCCAACTGTTGTGGAATGACCGTGTAAAGTTCCTTCACATCTACAGTTAGGAAGCTTAAATCAGGGTCAAAGGGTATTTTATTTATGTTCTCTAGAAAGCTCCACGAATCCTTACAGATCTGGTTTTCTTTTTCTAAGTATGGTTTTAAGACAACATCCACATATTTGGCACAAGACACCAACATAGACCCTCCCGTCTACTATAGGTCTGAAAGGGGTTCACAGATAGATTTATGAATTTTGGCGTTCCAAAAAGGAAGGCATTCTAGGTGCTGTGATGTTAAGAAAAGAGTGGATATGAATGTCTATAAAATCTTCCAAGAATAAATCTTCAAGCGTAGCCTTCACCCTATTAAATGCTGTAATAACCTCATTAGTGCTAGTTTTTTCATATGGGCCATCATTTAAGTGGGAACTTAACTTGTTAATATAATCCACTTGATTCATAAAGATGAGCCCATTACCCTTGTCGGGTTTCATAACCCGAATTCTACAATCCTGTAGTAATTTGATAAAATCACGTTCCTCACGTGTTATGTTTAACCTATGTTTATATTTGTTATTAAATGAGCTTTCAGCCAAAAACCTTAAATCTAGTTCACAGGATTTTTCAAAAGTTTTTAAGTTTAAATGTTTAAGGCTCAGCCTTTGGATGTAGTTGCAATTATTACGTAATTTATAATTTACGTATTTGTGTATACACTTTTTACACAACATAAGAACAATGTATATTACGTATAAGAGCACTGATAGATATTATATCCCTTTATGATAGAAAAGGCTGGAAGTTTTGTGTTTTAAATGGCGAAATAATTCACATTTTTAAAGTGAAGTTTTGTTTTGTTTTGTTTCTAACATTTTAGCTGCTGGTTCTGTATGATTTTAAACTCACAAGCTGTTGAATTGGTAATTGGTAATTTGTTTTCTAATTGGTTAATTAGTTAACAACACCCTTTTTAAAGAAAGTTTGACACTACAACTGGTTGTTTCATTTTTGTCTGAGGAAGGAGAGATAGGAGTCTCTCCGAAAGTGCTTGTGGTTAATAAAAGCTCTAATATTACAGCGCATGGACTTTTGTTGCCTTCTTTGGAACAGTTTTACCGGACTGTGGATTTTACTTTATCATCTGTTTTCCTTACGCTTAGCAGCTTGTTCCCTCGAATTTTTGTTCTTTCGTAGTCTGTTTGGTTTTTGGAATAACAACTGTTTTGACCTCAAACCTGTCCCAACTAACACCATAAGAACAATGCTAAAAAAACTGAAACGTTCTTCCTTAGCAGCTGACCAACTCCTCAATGAGTACCTCAAACTTTCAGGTGATGCCATAGTTTTGCCTATCTCCAGTCTGGTAAATAGGGCTACAGCAGAACAATATGTCCCCAAATTATGGAAAATGTCCTACATCACCCCTCTACATAAAGGAAGAACATCAACAGAATTAAACAATTACAGACCCATAGTCATCCTTCCCCCCTATGTCAAAATTCTGGAAAAATGTATATATGCTCAATTGTTACAATAACTGCTATCTCACAACCTTACCTCTCCCCCAACACAGTTTCAGACTGAAACACATCACCACCACAGCCCTAAATAATTTCTCTAACACCATCAATCAACTCAAACCAGCAAGTAGCATCAATCTTCCTAGACATGTCAAATGCATTCAATACTGTCTCCCATCAGAAACTCCTTAATACTCTTGTCTCACTAAACCTATCAAAGACTTCCCTCTCCTGGTTCCTAAACTATCTTTCTGACAGACAACAAGCAGTACAAACTCTCACCACTTCTGCCTCTCTCAGTCAGAGTCCCCAAAGGATCCATACTAGGGCCCCTTCTTTTCACCATCTTCTCTAATGATCTAGCCTCATCCACAACACATGCTAAATTAGTTCAGTATGTGGCTGATTCATCTTTAATCTGCTCAGCAGATACATTACCACACCTCCAACTAGTAGCCCACCAAGCTTTTAATGATATAGAAACAAACCTAAGTAAATCACAACTAATCCTCGACACCAAAAAGACACAGTTAATATTTATGAGTAGCAAGCAATGACTGACCACCTCTCCTTTCACCATTCTCTCAGCAAACAACACAGTCATCCAACCAGTTAAGCATACAAAATTCCTTAGCATGACAATCAACAATCTCAGATTTGACCAACACATAGCCATCACAATTAAAAAAATTCACATCAAAATTAGTTCACTGTACAGAAACAAGCCATTCCTCACTGACAATATTAAACTAGCCATATCCAGAACCGTCCTCCTCTCTATGCTCCTATATGCTTCCCCCCTCTTTACCAATTAAAAAGATCAGACTTCACCAAATTGGGAACTTGCTACAACAAAATAGCCCGCTTCACAGCCAGCCTTCCCCACCATACCCACAATTGTATTGCTCTACATAAATTAAGTTGGCTCGAGCTACTTAACCTTCTCCATCTCTACCAACTTAAATTCACACATAATATCATCTTCCATCCTGACAGTTGCCCATCCGTCAAGGAACTTGTTATTTCCTACTCATTCCCATGAAGTCTAAGATCTGCAGACAGAAACTTTCTCACAGTAAACAAAACTAACAACACTCACGGTAAAGTCCTATTCTCAAATCAGATAGCCAAATTATGTAACTCTCTACCCCACACCCGCCAAAACACACCTGATACCAGTTTCAAATAACTACTATTTGAATATCTATCCAAAAGCTGGCATTGCTCCTGCTCCATACCTGACAGAGAAGATATCTATAACTCTCTCAACACACTGTCCACTCCTAACCTCAGTTTCTCCCTCTCCTCAGTGTTATTACTACTAAAAAAAAAAAAAAAAAAAAAAAAAAAATATATGTATATGTATATATATATATATATATATATATATATATATATATAATATACATATATATATATATATATATATATATATATATATGTGTGTGTTCATAGGTAGGTACTAAGCTATCTGCCCAAGGGCATTTATAAGCCTAGCCAGAGTGTGTCGGCTTTCGCCACCCCATCAATTAATTAACTGATCCTCTGTCAAGCAGAACCAATGAAGTGATCCTAGGGGTGTATTTTCTGTTACCCATCCACTCGTCAAGGTTTCTTTTGAAGAGTGTTAGTGAGGGGCTCTGCCTGATGTAATTTGGAATTTTGTTCCAAAGCATGGGGAGTCGCTGTGACAGGAATCTATCCATTCAGCATGTTCTATTTATTGTTGTGGTGAGGTTTAGCTCACTAGAGCTCGTGGCTCGCAGTGACTTGGATTTCTTTAGGTGGAACATGTCCATCAATTCTGAGTTGGACATGGCTTTGTAAGTCAGGCAGAGATCACCTGTGAGTAAGCGATATGCCATTGAGTACAGCCGGAGTTTTTTCAGTCAGTCTGCATAGGACATATGTTTGAGGCCAGTAATCCTCTTGGTGAGGTACTTTTGTGATCTTTCCAGCTGTTGGAAGTGTCTTGTGAGGTACATCCCAAATGGGGCATTGTACTCTATGATGGGTCTAATGAGTGATGAGTAGAGGGGCACTATAACCTCTTTACTTCTAGATGCGAACCCTTTAGTAATTAGATCAGCCACATAGAAGGATTTCCTAGCTACTTTGGCAATATGATTGTCAAAGGAGAGATTACTATATACCTGGGTCCCCAGATCTCTTATTACCTCTTTTATATTAAGGGGGCTGCCACCTATGTGGTAATTCGTGGGTGTTTTGTTTTCCCCAAATGGGATGACTATGCATTTTTTGGCATTTAGCTTGAGGCCATGACTTTGACACCAGGTGTTCATCTCAGTAAGGCCCTTTTGGAAGATGTCCATGTCATCCGGAGAGTCAATTATGGCTCCCAGTTTGCAGTCGTCGGTGAACTTGGTTAGCCATAGTCCTCCTGTGTTTCCCTGTATTTCTGAGAAGTATATGCTGAACAGTAGGGGTCCCAGGACCAAGCCTTGTGGGACACCACTTGTGGCTGGTTTAGAGTCGGACCTGGAGCCCGCTATTCTTACCGTGTGAGTTCTGTCTGTAAGCCAGTTGGCAACCCATCTCGTGACGTAGGGGTTTATGTTCAGGCTGGTGAGTTTTTCTGTAATACCCGAGTGGGAAATGGTGTCGAAAGCCTTGGCGAGGTCAAGGTAGGCTGTGTGAACCACCTTTCTCTCATCTATGGCCTTGGTGACTGTCTTGAAGAAGTCAACCAGGTTTAGTAGGCATGATCTACCCTTAACAAAGCCAAACTGGGTCGGTTCAAGTGTTTGGAGATTCCCAATGGCTTTGTTAATTAGTTCTATAATGATGCGCTCCATAGCCTTGCAGACCAGGCTAGTCAGGCTTATGGGGTGATAGTTGCCAGGGTCAGTTGTGGACCCTCCTTTGTGGAGAGGAATAACCATTTTAGAGGTGCGGACCCTTTTAGAGATGAGAGGGGGTGAAGTTTGCACTGAATCTGTCTGCCAGGATGTTGGCAATATCAGTAGGTTCAGTATATTGTGTACTATTTTTCACTAGTTCAGTGCATATCTGTGAGTTGCCACTTAGATTCTTAACATAGCTAAAGAAAGCTTTGTGGTTATCTTTTGAATCCTTGGCTATTTTTCTTTCGAAGTTAGCCTTGGATGATTTCATGAGGAACCTTAGTTTCTTACTGATACTGATCAGGGATGTCTTTCCTTCTTGGGATTTGCTTTTTTTCTGAACTAGTTTCCTCTTTCTATTGTATAGTCTGTTTATTGCAGGGGTCCACCAAACTGTTTTCCTTCTCTTAGAGGAGTGAGTCTTGGTTTTGCTAGTGATGGCACGATCCATGCAACCTTGTAGGTGCTCATAGAGTGCATTTGTAAAGGTTTCTGCATCTTGGGCAGTAATATATATATATATATATATAATAAATCTCATTTGTTCATAACTATTATTTAATATTTACACAGTATTAATTTTATTTTTCTCACAGTGAACTTTACTGAAATGTTTGTGTTTTTCTTTTTGAACCTGTATCTACTAGAAAACTATATTGAATACTACTTTCTATAGACTAACTAGATGATGTGTATTCTGCATCTTACTGTATGTATTCTATTGTAGTATCTAATTGTATTTTGCTTATACTTCCGTGGAGCTTTTCTTCCCAGGCCTCTGCTGAAAATTGGCTTCTGGCCCAGTCAGATTTTCCCGGTAAACATATGTAAATAAACAAATAAATCTTCCAAATCAAAACCCAAAATTAAAGATACATTGCTGTCAGGACAAATCATGTGATATAATGCTGAATAGACAAAGTTTCTCATTTATACAAGACCATAGTTTCTGTTATCTATGTTTTAATAACTGTAATAATCGGAAAGGAAGCCTGGATAAATATAACGTTTTCTGGTAGGAGATTAAATAAGTGCTAACATAAATCAAAACTGTACATAAAATTCTTATTAAGGGGATGAAAACCTAAACATTTTCCATATGCCTAAGCTTACTTTGTCATTATTTAGTGAACAGACCAATAAGATGAGTGAAAAGCCTGATTTATTTATTTTCTGCAATGGGATATACTAGAATTTAAATGTAAAACAAAAGCTGACGTGTTTATCATAGTTCATGGCTATGCACTTTATTAAATGACTTTGTTCAGAATGCTTGGTTGACTAAATGTGATTTTTGCTTGTTGTTACAGATTTTTTTTTTTTTGCGGTGAAAAGATATATTGTGTTGACACATGCACTATGTTAGGGTAGCTACATTCTGGAAGTTGGCATCCAAAACCAAACACATTTATGTGTGTCTCTACAGCTGAAGTACAACCATATAATTTTTTGAATCTACCCTTAATTCTGTACATCAGAGCATTTTACCAACCTTTGATAGTGCCTTCTCACATCATGTAGTTCGTGTTAGGGGTCATTAATATTGCTAGACCATGTCCTACTTCTTCTGACCTGCTCAGAATCCTCTCATTAAAACTGTAGATCTGTCAACAATTCCTCCTTCCAAAATGCATAATTCTGACCTTTTCTCATTGTATTGCAGCTAACACTCATCTGCTCACAATTATCTCAAAGGTTCAGCCATACATAGAAACCCAGATGCTGAGAGGAGGCTAGGCATGCTTCATCCAGACATGCATAGAAACTTAGACACTGACAGCAAGTAAAGGATGCTTCATGCAGACATACATAGAAGCCTAGATGCTGAAAGCAGGTAAAGCATGCTTCATGCAGACATATGTAGAAGCCTAGATGCTGAGAGCAGGTAAGGCATGCTTCATGCAGACATACATAGAAGCCTAGATGCTCAGAGCAGATAAGGCATACATCTTAGGTTCATAGGTTCATAGGTGTGTACTAGGCTAATGGCCTTGGAGCCTTTACAAGCCTAGCCCATAGAAGTGCCCTGGCATCATGCCACACGATGTTAGTTGCCAGTGCTTCTATCAAGTAGAGCCACCGGAGTGATCTCTGGCTTGAACTTTCTATTACCCATCCACTCATCAAGATTTCTCTTGAAGAGGGACAGCGAGGTGCTCTGATTGACATGTATGGGAAGTGTATTCTAGAGCATGGGCAGTCTCTGGGTGAGGAACCTGTCCCTCCAGCATGTTCTATTGATTGTGGTAATGAGGTTGAGGTCTCTGGATGTGTGGTGTGGAGCGATTGGAATTTCTTTAGATGTAGCATTTCTGACAGTGCTGGGTCAGACATGGCTTTGTAAGTCAAGCAGAGATCACCTCTAAATAGGCATTATGAGACAGAGAATAGCTGGAGTCTTTTGAGTCTGTCAGTGTAGGACGTGTTTAATGTGTAGGATCCTCTTCGTGAGGTAATTCTGTGGCCTCTCCAGCTGTTGCAGGTGTCTAGTGAGGTACATGCCAAATGGGGCATTATACTCGATGACTGGTCTAATGAAGGAAGAGTAGAGAGAGACAATGACCTCTTTCCTCCTGGATACAAAACCCTTGGTAATGAGATGTGCCACATAGAAGGACTTTCTGACCACAGTGGCAATGTGGTGGTTGAAGGAGAGGTTGCTGTCATTCTGCATCCCCAGATCTCTTATAATGCCTTCAGTGTTCATTGGGGTCCCATTGATGTGGTAATTAGTGAGAACTGAGTTTTCATCAAAGGGGACACAACGCATTTTTTTGGCATTAAGCTTAAGCCATGGTTTCGACACCAGTCATTGGTCTCAGTGAGGGCTTTCTGTAGAATGTCTGCACCACTTGGGGAGTTAATAATGGCTCCCAGCTTGCAGTTGTCTGCAAACTTGGTCTGCCAGAGTCCCTTTGTGTTGGCCTGGATGTCTGAGAAGTAGATGCCGAACAGGAGAGAACCCAGGACCGATCCCTGTGGGACTGTACTCATTAGTGGTTGGCAGTCTGACTTGGAGTTCGCTACTTTTTATTTATTTATTCCAGTTTGATTGCTGGGGAAGTCCACTGGATCAACATGGCCCATTTTCAGTGGACACCCGGGGAGAAAAGCTCCGAAAATGCATAAAAAAATATTGCATACAGGATTTCAACACAATCAAGAATTTAGAAAGCATTAAACAGTTTGCAGAAATACAATTTCAAGGAATACAGGACAGTATGAGAGTACAATTCATACTGAAATTGAATATTTTTTTTTTACATTAAGTTATGGTTATTACATTTGCATAGTATAGCAGTATTTCTTAGAGATTCTGGTATTGCGATTGGTCCTTTAGGAGAGGAGAGGGAGATAAAGCTGGCACTGAATCTGTTGTTCATTGTGCAGTAACTCAGAGCAAATCTGGGTATTGCCGTGGAGGTTCTTGATATAACTATAGAAGGCTTTGTGATTGTTTTTAGTGTCTGCCGTGATTCTGTCTTCATAGCTGGCTTTAGAGGATTTGATGAAGGATCTCAACTTTTTGTTGAGGCTAATAGGGGGGGGGGGGTTTCCAGTCTTGGGACTTCACCGTTTTCTGCAACAGTTTCTTCCTTCTGTTGTAGAGTTTATTAATGGCTGGGACCACCAGATTGGCTTCCTTTTTTTGGAGGAGAGCCTCTTAGACCTGTTGCGGTTTTTCTAGTTCCATGTATTTATGTACATGTTCGTACAGTGCATTGCTGTATGATTTGGCAGTCATGCAGCTATTTTCCATTGGCATGGGTGCCGTGAAGTTAGCCACCTCTGTTTTTAGGAGTCCAAAGTCAGCTTTGGAGAAGTTTTTCAAGATGGTTACCTTTGGGGGGGGGGGGTGAGATCTGGATTTCTATGGTGATTAGTTTATGGTCGGATCTGACCAGGGAGGGATTGACTTTTGGTGTAGAGCAATGGTCACCCATGTTAGTAATAACCAGGTCAAGGATGTTGCTTCCTCTAGTGGGGGCCAGAATGAGCTGGTCCAGGGCATTGGAGTTGATGAATTTCAGAAAGCGTTGGGCCAGTGTATTGGTGCTTGAGTAGTTTTCCCAATTGATGGAGGGGTAGTTGAAGTCTCCTAGTATGAGCGTGTTGGGTTGGACCTTGATAGATTCCAGGGTGCTTAGGAACATGGAGTGAGAGTCAAGGGACATGGTTGGGGACGTATTGCAGGCTATGACCTGGATCACTGTCTTACCAGTGTTAGTTGTATCCTAGACATTGAGAGCAGGTAAGGCATATGTCATATACCTGGTCTCCCCATCCTCTACTTATTGTTTAAGCTGATGATCCTTCTGAGGTAAGGAAACTGATCATACTTCTCTTCTTGATTGCTGTAGGTATCGTCTGTCACATTAACTGGAGGGGATGCAACTATCAGGATGCACAAGAGATGCACAGTCATGTATAGCTACCTACCACCTACCATCAAAGCACACAAAAAGTAATTGCAGTAAGTAGCACTCCATCAGTGAATAAAATCTAGGATAGATGGATCTCAACTCACATACTTACGCTTTCACCAATGCCAAAAATTACAATTTAATAAGAGAAGTTCTTAATGGATTCTGGAATGGGCTGAAAATTTTTTTTGGGGGGGAGCAATGCTGAAAAAAAGGCAAAATCAACTAATTTTGTAGAAAAAGAAATATAAAAGTAAAATAAAAAACATTTTGAATTAAGAAGTAGTGTCTAGTTTTTGGAAAATGACTAAAGATGTCAGGGTGATGTACTGAGAGTACTGAGTTAAAACAATGACTCATATGGAGTGTAATCAGTGCCACTTGGAAATTTCTGATAGAGGTGTATGCCACATGCTTCAAGTATATTTATTAACTAATAAAACAAAATACAAGGCTGAAGATAAAATAGAAATAAAGCAGCATGCAAGGAAACATGAAGTCAGATCTGTTCTGTACATGATTGCCAAATACCTTAATTGTAAATACATAAATATGATAAATATGTAAATAGTTAAAACCAGTGTGTTGTCAATGCACTCAGCTATGTGAAGTTCAACATTCTCTCACAGCATAAGGAATTGGTTGACTTATTTATAATTGGCAGACTTATGTAGTCTGCAAGAGGTCAGATCCCAGGACAGATAGGTCTGTTTCCATATATCTGGCCTTAGGTAATTTATCTGAAATGCTTGTTACAGAGAAAATATCTCAGTGCATTAATACATACAACCAGCCAGTACCTTTCTAGTTTGTTTTTAGGAAGGCTACAGCAGAAATGATTGACCTGATGGCCATTGCTGATCTCAGTGGTAAAGGAACAAACAATCAAATGATTTTGTTGAGTTCTGACTCATCTAAATCATTTTATGTGGCTGATCACAAGTTACTTACTCTGTCTCCTGTCTTGAGTTCCCTAATAGCACACTAAGGTGGTTTTTAGCTAATGCTGGGTTTTATAGCATATCAAAGAACCGAGTATAGATTTTTGTGTCATGGCAATTCTGTTGTCTGGGATGGGTCTCTCACTATGCATAACCAAACCTTTCCTTTTCCCCTTAAATCCTGCATTTTTGATATTTTCTTTTAGAAAAAGGTTGTTGTATCTTTCGGCTTTTCCCGGTTAGGGGTCGCCACAGCGGAACTCCGGTCCGCTAATGATTGGCAGTAGATTTTTATGTACCGAGTTGCCAGCTCTGACACATAACCTTCAATGAAGGTATGCCCATTCATGCATATCGCCACACAGAAGACGCTCTAGCTGAGAATCGAACAGGACAATGTCTTACTGTGAGGCGACAACGCTACCGCAGCAAAGTAATTGTTTAAAATATGTAAAGTAACATCTAAACAAACTTTGAGTTTTATTGACCACATTTCAGTAGCTGCAATGAACAGTACAAAGTCCATGATCTGTTTAGTCAAAATCATTCATTTCATAGTTGGATAAAGAAATTCAGCTGACACTGATGAATGGTTCTCCTACTAAATATACCTTGAGGGTGTGCACCACAGCTTGCATAAGGAACGTTCCCTGTCTCACCATCTAATTATTCTTCCTTAGATGGTACACAGTCAGTGCTGTAGGTAAGACGTTAACCCACCACAGAATTAAAATAAAACAAAGGTTAAATAAAATGAACACTGCACCTTATTTTGTCTGAAATTAATAAACTATCTGGACCGTTATTCTCTTGTTGGGGGTCATTGTCTGCCTACCTACTCCCCACCATCACCACCGTCATGTACCCCATCCTAATGTTATTGTCTAACACTGAGGCTGCTGTACCTCAGTGAGTATGGGACAAATATGGCTAGTTATTTGTGAAAATTAGCTAAATTAGCCTGCTCTGCCTTTTCAGATTTCATATAATTCCCTGTGGCCTTAAATTTATTTTTTATCTGCACATCTTCCTGAACCACAGGTTGGGGAATGTTTTAGTCTGATGGGTGTACAATTGCTCATAGCTCATTGTAAATAATTTGAGAACTATGAACTATGACCACAGGTAGGGGAATGTTTCAGTCTGATGAGTATATAATTTCTAGCCACCAAAGATCAATGCATTGTCAATGTTCTTTTCAGAAACATAAACCATTAGTATTGTAGCACCTGGCAAAATTCCAAACACACCCAGTGACTACAAATAAATAGCAGAATTTCCTAAATATTTTGTAGTTAGGGAATTACTCTGAGCATTCCCTCACAGTTTTTTTACAGTAAGGACGTTTTTTAACTGTTTTCATTTTCACAGATTTACTGTTAAGACAGAACACATCTCATTCATTTTGCTCATAGATTCATAGGTAATTACTAGGCTAACACCCCATGGGGGTCTTTTTTTAAAAACCTTTGCCATGCTTCCCAAGGTGAGAATCAGACCTTGTGTCTTTGAGGTAAACACTTTAACCATTAAGTCGACCCCCAACCCCTGTTGAGGAGCTGAATGCTGGGTAAAATTTTGGGTAGTATGCCTAATCATGGTCTGCTGTGCACAGGGCTGTGCTTTGAACTAAAGGTAAATGTAATTCACAAAATACCCTGTCTGTGAACCTTGTTGTATGCAATGAAGTAATGGATCACATGTACTGAATAACAATGCAAATGAAGGAATAGTAGCAATTAATAAATAGGTATGGAATATGTTCTGTTGTTCATGGACAAGATTTATGAAAGCATTGCTGTGTACTAGCTAGACAGTAAAAACACACAACCCCCCAGTTGCAATGGTAAACTGATGTTTTGCACAACATAATATACCCAAGCAACAACAGCCTTCCATAGCATCTGAGTACCGAGAAACAGTATTTTAGGTAATTTCTGTACAGGCTCAGTTTCTGCCTTGCTACCGTGTAAGTAAACCCCATTGCACAACCTAACATAGTAGTAAAACAGGAAACTTATATTATCTATGCAACAACCAACCATGCAGTGACCCTTAATAGGTCAAATAGCATATTGGTATGCTAATGAAAGCTGTTTTGTGTGCATAAACAATAAGGTGATATTGTCCATGAATCATCCCATCTTTTACCTGTGGAACAGGTGTACAGTGGACAGCCAGCCACTGCTGTCACTGCACAACCCCCCCCCCCCCCGTGATATCAGAAGGGTGAAGTATTAAATGCAATGGCAGGGGAGGAAGATGCAGTAGAAAATGTGCTTTTATTGGGAGAATGGTAGTAAACTGGATACAAATGGCTGCCTTGTGGAATTTACTGAGAATGTGTCATAGCTTAAGTTGTACCAAGTATGTCAACCCTTGGCTGCTGTGTACAAGCCTGTCTTGCCTATGTAGATGAGTGTAGCAATGAAATTTTACATTTGCTTCTGCCCTTTAGCAAAAGTCGATGAGAATACCATAAATCTCACTTATGTTGTTTGTATTGCACATGCTTGCTTTGGGCATCCCATTTAACATGATGAGAGCACAATCTTCTATTCCACGCTGGTTTGCTGGATATCCGATTCCACACTTTGTGCTGTTCTGATAGGTAATCCCGCTGACCGTATATTAATATGAAATTGTTTATATTCTAGGCAGGCATAACAGTAACGTACAGACTTTAAGCAGATCACCAGTCTTTCAGAGGAACAATTAATTATTGTTAATATTGAATTGTTTTGGTGTTCTAGAGGTAGAAGTAAAAATGAAATGGAGACAAAGAGCTTCTGAAGTATGAGAATATGATAATTGTTTTCCAGACTGTAGGAGAACTGAGTTCTCACCTTCCTTAACCCTTACAGATGGACCTGGTGTAAAAAGATAGTTGTTGTTGTTCCTATGGAGCTAAAGTAGTACCCCATCACAAGCCAAAAACATAATGTTGTACTTACATAAGATATATCTGATATCACTTGCATAAAATGTTTGGCAAGAAGTTATATCTGGTGGCTGAATATACATCCTGATATTCAGCTGCTTATAGAAAATGTAAACAACACAGAGAGTGTGCTGCTACTGCTATTGCTAAAACAAGGATAAGTTTCAGTACTTACAGTTTAACAAACGTTCACACTGTACAAAGCAGCATCCCTTTCAAGTGTCAGGTTTGCAGAATTTTTAATAGAGAATAGAATTATTCATGTGACATTTTTCTATTTACCACTTTTCAGTGAATAAGTAATAATGAGCAGAACAAATATAAAAAGGTGACCAGGGGATATCTTGAAACCAGAGTAGCTAAAACATTATTTATTTACCAAATCACACAGCAAAAACTATATACTGCTGTCTGCTGAGGTCTAAATCAACTAAAAAAAATGCTTTCACAAAGAAATTTTTTTCACAAAACAAGTTACTCAGAAATATTATAGAAATACGGTGAAAACCTGATTTCTGAGACAAGTGACTTAGTAGATGTGAGAAATGTTAGTCCAAGAAATAAATGGATTTATGGAAGTGACTTAGAATGTATCTGATATGGCTGAAGTATTTAGTGAAACAGTCGTGAGATGATATGATGACCAGATTTTGGAAAGGATGAGAAATGGGTTAATTCAAAGACTAATCTTGCACAGCAATAGCTCCTTCTATGATTCCAGAGAACTGGAATATTTTGCCTTTCATTGTGGCCACACCTATGGTTTTCTACATTGCCACCGAGACAAGGGGAATGTTATATTATATACATATTATGTGATTATTTACTGAAAAATTTCCTGGGGGGATACATGTTTGTGAAGACATATTTGAACTATCCTGCAGGATTAATATAATACCCCCAAATAATTTTCTCACCATGTTAGACATACTAAGATCAGACATAAGCTTGCTGTCTCCCATATTTTTTATTTATTTTCACTTACTTTTAGAATTTGTTTTCAACAATGCAGACCAGACTCAGTGTGCAGATGGCAGGTACAAATGCAAGACTGAGAAACAATATGCTCTAATATATTCTGTGTCTATGGATAGCAGAGAACATTTTTGATTCATATATAATATTGTAAGGTATGCAATACTGTATTACATTGCACAGTTGTGCAAGTAATATGATGCACCTAGATCATCTGCCCCACAAAGTAGGGCAGTCTGAAAGGGCAGTAGCACAGGAAAGGGTGGGGTGATAAGTAATGCAACAAAATGAAAGCTTTAGGCATGGGGACAGAACCACTAAGTTCATGTTTTGTCAGAAATGCAAATAGCTAAACCTGCGTTGGCCATAAAACACTGAATATCCTCGAGTGCCATGCTTCATATATATGGGAAGGCTCAAACAGTTTAAACAGACATGCAGAAACTAATGGAAAGACTGTAACACATTTAATGCTGCTATGCATGCCTGTCTATTTTTTTCTCTAACTTATAAGATAGTGAATTTTCTCTCTCTGGTTTGACGTATTTATTTATGTTCTAGTTCAGACACAACAGACTGATAATAAGTCTACCAGCGTGTGACGACAAAACAGGTTAATAATGAGCCTGACCCACGTGTGCAGAAACATCAAATTGATAGTATGTCTGACCCATGTTTTTCTAGCAGCTTTTCAAGGCTACAGGTTGCAAAATCCACAAGGGGCAAAATAAAGTAAAATGAAAATGGCAAAGCAGATGAGATAAAAGCCTTGTGCTGCCATGAATATAAAAGGTGGCCATATGTGCAGTGTGTGAATAATAAATAAAGACAAAGAGATGTCTTTGTGTGACAAATGGCTAATCAATAATTATAGTAAGAAACATTACATAGGGTGATTTCTGTGCACAGTTTATTTTTATGTCAGTCCAAATGCTTTGCAAGAAAGAGCTAACCAATGAAAATATATATGGCCAAGCTGACTAGTGTGATTTAGGAGCAAGGCAATTTTCATATAACAATCGATTATTAATTATACGGAGAGCAATGTATGCATAAGCAATTTATATAAAGTAATATGAACGTTTATTTAACATAAGAAGCTTTTTAATAGTTATACATGCAGTGTTTTACTCCGGGGTGTTTTATTTTTACATAATACATAAAATTGATTATTGATTATGCAGAGAAGCTTTCTTTTACAATCCACTGATCGCCTAATGGAAGTATAAGAATTTTGAGTAACAGGTTAGGCTAAATATTTATGACATATGGAACTTTTTATAAAGGACTTTTGGCACAAAGATGATTTATCTGAAGGCAATACTTGCAGTTTTGGGTAGTAATTAAGATTTTATTATAATTCTACAATGAACCAACCTATGCAGCATAGTTCTGGGTAGAAAAAAAAGAAATATATACAGACATTGGCATAGAGAACAGTTACTGAGTAACGGGTAGCAGACACAATAGTCAGTCTTGTCTGTGGCATAAAATATGCATACCAGCACAGTCTGTGATGGGTTTTATGTTGGTAAAACCAACAGAAAATTAAGAAAGGATTAGTGAACACAACAGGAAATTAAAAGAAAGGATTAGTGAACATATGAATGAGATGAAAAAAGAAGAAGTCAAATAACACATTGTTTAGACATCAGACACACTGTGAAGGGTTTAAGAAATTTATGTTTTTTATAATTGCTAGGGTAGTGAAGATCGATACAGGTGGAGACCTAGAGATATTGCTTGAGTTCAACGAGTTGGTCTGGCAGCTGCGGTTAAATGCTACAACTTTTCTGGGCATTAATGATAGTGCGTCTATTAGTAGTATATTGAAAATGAAAGCCAGTATATTATAGGACTGCTTTTATGACTGCTTTTAACATTTAATATTTCGTTACATTATGTATAAAATAATAAGGGAGTGTATTTGGTTTATAAATGATTTTACTATGTTTGATCATGATGCTTAATTTATTTTGAGCACTAGCACTTTAATGCAGGTTGCTAATTAAATATTCAGGTGGGAGGGTTGTGATTGGTGCAGTCATGCATTTAAATTGTAATACTTTTAGTATGTTTATAACTCCGAAGAAGTCCCATGTTGGATGAAAGTGCTAAGTTATTTACGTGTTATTCAACTATTGTGCAGATCCTTCCAGTTTATTGGTCGTGTTTTTGGAAGTTTTGTGTTACTAATGTAAACCATGTGGATCACAGCTGTGATAGCTCTGTTAGACAAATATATTTTGAAAGAGGGAACCCTAGAAACCACAGTAAAACCTTCAGTGCAGCCCTGCTTTGTCAATGCAGTCAAAACTGTAGTTCACAGTGAAGATAATATGAACTGATTTATATCTCCCCCTAGTGACGATTGTGAATATTCATAGGTTCATAGGTTTGTAGGCAAATACTAGTCTAGCTGTCCTTGTGATCCATTTTAAGCCTAGCTAATTTTCTTTTCAAAGGTGAGAATCAAACTCTGTACCTTGTGACTGCGAGGTAAACACCTTAACATCTATATCAACTCCAAAAATGTATTGAAATTTACCTGACTGAGAATTGAACCCAGGTTGCAGAGGTAAAAGTGCTGAATCCTAACCACTAGACCACCAGGTCAAACATATGTATATTCTTGTAAAATATGCATGTCTCCTATATTGTACAACTTACATTCAAAACTGATTAATGAATGCAGGATTTTTAAAATCATGTTAACTTAACTAATAATCACATGGTCCCTATTAGATCGACGAAAAGCCTAAAGATCAAATGGCTTAGAAATCTAAAATGCCATTCGTCGGAATCGGTATTGTGAGATCACGGTACAGTGAAGATTGGAAAATCTGCCCTTTCCTCACTGTAGTGTGATCTCAGAGTTGGTATATATAATTAGCAGGGAGTGTGAGGCGCACAGCCCCCCATAATATTTAATTTGAAGAATGGCATTTTCAATCACTAGGCTGTTTGATCTTTATCCTTTTTGTCAATCTAATAGGGACCCTAATCACATCATAACAGGCTAACAAGCATAATATTTAACTAATTAATGCAGATTTATACTGTTATGTCTTTGCTACTCACTTTGTTGTTTAATGTCCAACTATGAGAGAACCGAACTGATAAAATGGGACAGAGTGCATGGGCCCATTACCCCCATTTAACCTGACTGACTTCTTCAGGAAGGTTTCTGAAACAATGCATGAGGATGAATCAGTACACAATGCATATCTAGACCATACAAAGGTACTTAACACCATCTCACACTGAGGTATCATAGATAAACTATCCCAGTTATATTTTAGTCCCCATGTAATTTGTTTGATAGCAGTTTTGCACAAAAAGTGAAGCCAAGGAATTGGGGTGGTCTGCTCTACCTCCTTCAAAAGGTTGATGGTATAGCCCAAGGTACAGTCCTTAGGCCACTTTTCTTTGGCATTTACTTCTTGGAGGTCAAATCTACTATTAAAGTTTTATGGCTGACTATGTTTGCAGATGACTGTAAACTTGATGCCATCATAAAATCCACAAGAGACACCAAGATCCTTCAAGAGGTTCTTTCACAAACCAATAGCTGGTGTCAAAACCATGCACTAAAAACGAAACATCAAGATATGCATAATAGTATCCTTTGGCAAGTATGAAGTCTGTTTTAATTATCACGTTGACAATACACCCCTAAAACCTGATCCAGTGTTTATGGACCTGGAAACCTATGGAAACAATGAACTGTCCTTCAGTCACCACATTTCCACTATTGTAAGAAAGTCCATTTTTTATTACACAACATTTTGCTATGGCTATGGACTCCAGGTCCATGGATGTAATCATTCCACTGTATTCTGCACTCATCAGACTGAGTATGATGCCCCCTTTATCATGTATCTGTCCAAATATCTGATAAAACATGAATGCCCACAATGCTTTCTTACTAAGAAAGCAAAGACCCAAATCACCTACTGAGAGATGATCTCTGCCTCATGTACATAGCCTCAGCAGATGTACTACAAATTTGCAAGTCCACTGGGTGACATAAATACCCACTAAAGACAATCTCTTGTACAACATAAATAGAACATGTTGGAGGGATAGATATGGATCACAGAGAACACCACTTCTTTTGGAATTGCCTTCCTCTCCACAAAATTGTCTTTGAATTCAGCGTGTTAATCTGGATGAATTGATTGGAAATCATACATTTAGCCTTGTTTAGCATCCTTGACAGTCATGGATAGGGGTAACATGTAAGTGTTCTGCTTGTGTCTGGGTTATTTGTACTTAAAATGTAAGGCCTAAAAACTTCATGGGAATTTATGGCTAGGCCTCTAAAGATCCTCATGAATCAATAGCCTAGTAAGTAAGTATCTATGAGTGTTTGGCTACTGCAGACTTTCCACTTATATTGTATGGTCCTTCCCCCTTGTTGTGCAGGTCATGGCTTAAAAGGATCAAAGTTAAATTTAATTATCCAGTTGATAAATCAACAAAATAAAAAACATGTAATTTTAACATAAAGGCATATGGTGTCTCACAATATTTGTCAATTTCTTTCCCTAATCTATTTATCGCTCTCCAGTAATTTACCCTCCTCACCTCTTAGCTGCCATATGGCATTTGCTTCAGCTTCCATATCAAATATTTATTCATCTTGGCTCAATGTCTCCAACAAAACTCCTTTTAGTCACTATATATAGCTCTGTCTGTCTAGTTTCCACTGTTTCCATCTAACATCTAATTATTTGCCCTGCATCCTGTAATTCCAAAGACTCCCCTGCTAGGCCTTCCTGCTTCTTAGAATACATTTTATCTTTAGTCTTCTAACCTACTTCAGGACTTTATTTGCATCCTACTTCAGCACTCCCCTCATACTGTTTTTACTCCACCCCACCAAAACTAATCTAATTTCTTCCCTACCTCATTCATTCACATTACTAATTTGTCAAAATTCCAATATACCTGTTCTCTTCCCTGATTTGTATTTATCCTACATTCAGCTTGTGTCTATTTATGCTATGTGCATCCCAAACACTGGTGAGTGATTCCCCCTTTTGCACATCTCAGTGTTCTGCACCCACCTATAAGAATTAATCCTTATTAAAATTTATATAATTTACTCATCTGTCTTTCTTCATTTATTGAAAATGTGAATTGTTTTCCTGTCTTTCTTCCACCATGTACATCCCCAGTCTCATTTCTCCATCTCATCCCTCATTCCTGTTGGATTGCTTTTGTGAAGCTCATTTGTCCCATATAATCTGTCTATTATTGTTCTGATTTGACTGTATAGTCTAACACCATCACGTCTACCCCCCCCCCCGGATTCCCATTTTCTTTTCCCTACCACAAAGAATCTCCCCTAAAGCTCCTTCTTCCTTTGTTTGATGCATACATAGTCCAAGTTCTCTACACTTCCCTTCTATCACTCCCTACCACCATATATATTGTCCACCTCTGCACTTTTCTGCTCTTGACATCCCAGCCACCATACCCTTCATAAACATGGCCACTGCTCCTTTTCTTCCTTCTCCTTTCACATGGGCTGCCTTTATTTTGGGGTCATTTTACTTCTTAGCTTTGCTGTTTCCGTTATGTTCACCTTTACTTCTTCTGTCAGACCTTTGCCCCCCATTCCCTGACTTCATCACATCCTTCTCCTTTTGATAGCATACAACCCCACTGCCACAATCCATGTCATTTTCTTAAATGTCCAGCTTTTCTGTTTCCTGCCTCAATTACATTCTGTCCTCCCTGTCTACTCTTCCCCCTTCGTCCATTCTTAAAAAATATTCTTAGAATACATTTTATCTTTAGCCTTCTAACCTACTTCTCTTGAGTTCCCAGGACTTTATTTGCATCCTAACACCAGAAGACAGAAGGAAGGAAGCAGGAATTCAGTCTCCATCCTTGGGCTCCTTCTGGCTATGTTTACTGCTATGCTGTTCTAGTAGATTCCATCTATTCTTAATCTTTTCTTTTCCTTCCTCCTTAACTTTTACAGTTTTATTACCCTACATCTCCATACCCCGGGCCCATCCTACTTTATACAAGTTTCTAATTTTTCCCCTTTTTCTCATTGTCAATATCCAGCAGTCACCCATGCCAGGCAGTCCCTCAGTGTTGTAAGCTTTTATACTTCTGTAAAAGGACTTATCTCATCTCACTGCTTTTAGGGATCCTTCTCAGAACCCCACTTGTCTTCCTTTATGTTTGTTCACCCTTTGTTTTCTAGTTTTCTAGGTTTTCACAGAAAGCCCTTTATTCATTAACAAAATACCTCTATGGGCACCCTTAAAGAAGAGAAAACAGTAGCTCATCCATCCATTCTCAGTAGGATTTTATTCCCTTCTTAATTTTACAGTCTTTCACCATCCAGAGACCAGCCTCCTGCAGGCTTGTTCACCATCACTTCACTACAGGAAACCACTTATCTAACTGTAAAATGTTTACAAGAGCCCCGCTGTTACTGTGAAACTGTGATCCCCCTATTCTGGCTAAGTCTCAGCACCTTAGTGTATCTTAACATTTGTCACAGAAAAAATACCCACCCCCTGAAAACATATTATATCTTCAGACTGATTAAATACAATATTCTTAATGGTTTACACTGCAGAAATCCATTAATTTCCATGCTTTTTCCATGTACTTGAATGTCTTTAATTACATCTGAGTGATGCCTCCAGGTGCATCTGCAGTTAACTCCTACTGACGCCTCTAGGAGTCAGATATTGCTTGTTCATATTTGCATCAATGATTCCAAAACAGTGCTGTGTACAAGGTTTTAAAAGATTTTATCTTAAAGCTTACACAATGGCAAACCCAACTGCATTAATATTTGAAGTCTGTCTAGTGCAGGTAAAGAGATATTAACTGTTGTTTTATGATATTAATTTATATAGATGTAATTTTCACATTGTTCTAAATATCTCAACAACCAAGTAATACAGACAGAACTCCTTAGCCTCTTATGAAAGCTCTCAACTAGATGAATAAAATGCTACTGACAGTATGTGTGTACCTTGAGTGATTGCTGAGATATTTTAAGTTGTTTGCAAAATATTACAAACATAATAGCTACTGCGTTTACTGTGACTTATAAAATTCAGTTTAAGACCTAGAACCTAAAGAATACTAGCACTATAAAAATAGTGTGTGCTGAAGGGGTTGCCATCATACTTCTTTCATAACCCCATATAGTTCTAGATATATGAACATTTGTTTGAAATGTGAGGAGATAATTTGATTCTGTCAAAAGGTTTAGCCTCTGCCCATTGTAAGTTACAATGCAAACTTCCTGAGCTCCATTGGAGTGAATGAGTTAAACAGGTTGTTTGTCTTTCCCTTTCCTTTTTATAGCTGGCTTCATTGTGCAGAGGGATATTAAATCTACTCTTATAGTTGGTTCTGTGGTGCAGAGAGGTGCAGTCTGACTGAGACCCAGATGACCTGGGATCAAGTAGTGAGACGGGGCACTGAAGGAGACAATGAGTGAGGATGAGTGTGAGTGAGTGGCTGGCACTGATTTGTCCATCTTGGGGAGAGGGGTGGCAGCTAGGCCCATTACTGCACTGAAAGCTAATGAATGCTGGGTTTACTGCAGGTTTTTCAGAAGCAATTTGGCCATATCAGGAGCACGTATGCTAAGCAGTTTAGGTATGGACACTAACACGCATTCCTAGGCAACTTGTATCAGCTAATACAGGGGGGCTGGTGGTTAGGACTCAGTCAGAAAATCCAGAGATTGTTGGTTGGCTGTTATAGCCTGAGAACAGATGGACTGATCAGGTCATGGTAGGGCTGATGGCTAGCAGGCAATGTGCTGAAAAAGGATATTAAAAAAAATCCTTTATAAAATAATCACACACATATACATGTGTGTGTGTGTGTGTGTGTGTGTGTGTGTGTGTGTGTGTGTGTGTGTGTGTGTGTGTGTGTGTGTGTGTGTATAAACCAAAAAGGAAAAAGGTCACCAGATCACACAGATAACCTATTCAGAAAAAAATGCAAGAAATACCCAACCAAGCTAGAATTTCCACTGTGTAATAACCTTAAACCTCATGTAGTGGAGGCACATGGGAGAAATGCGGATGAATTCCTTAAGACGATAACAGTGTTTCAGCTACATGGCTTCTGAATGCACATGACGTTTTACATTTTAAGTGTTTATGGGTACATTCTAACCAATATAGCCAGCTCCCACTAGATGTACACATACATGTTTCAGCCTTTTTTGATGTCTTCCATGCTAAGTGGCCTGTTTGGCTACACACACACACACACACACACATAAGTATATATATATATATATATATATATATATGTATATATGCCAACTCGTTATATGTTCTAGACATGGATGTCAAAAAATTCATCTTGAGAGTAGAGCAAAGTAAAATTTGAGAGATGAATCCTGACATGCATGTGGAGAACATATAAAGTTATGATTGGAAACACCAGATCTTGTCTTTGTAGTATATGGAGCTTTATCTGCACCATCTACTACCAATTACAGAAAAAAAAGTGTAGGATGAAAGCAGTTTACTTTTTTGCTGTTTTACAAACTGTAAAAAATGTATTGCTACCAGACACCAGGCAAAAGTGAAGCATCCTTCTGTGGGGGAATGGTTTCAAAACTTATTAGACACTTAACTCTGTCAAGTTTTCATTTTCATGTGAAGTGTATAACAGCTTTTAAAGTTGTGAAAATGCTTTGGACAATGTTCTGTGACTGCTACCAGACTGCTGGTAGTGCAGAAGTATAACTAGGGTGAGGCAAAGAGGTGAAGTTGGACGATCCTAATTGCTATTTAATGCATACCTGCTTTTAAAAGCTTCTATTGCATTTGCAGTCAAACCTGAGTACTATAGCACTTACTGTAGCAAGCTCTGTTGTAGCAAGCAGTTTGCTACATTTTTTTTTAAACCTGAGCACCGTAGCACTCTGTACAGAATGTAAAGATGGGAACTGCTTGCTACATTGTAGCAAGCAGTCTGCTACAGTTTAAAAATAAAAACAAAACATTTCTTGTTTTTTTAAACCAAAACCTGAGCACTGCAGTGCCCTATGTGAGTTATAAACTGTTGCAACGGCTTGCTACATTCTTGGAAGGCAGGTTCTTTTTCTACAATTTAACAAAGAAGATGGTCAGGGCTTATTTCAGGCAGGCGGCAGGGGATGTGTAAGTGCCAGTAGAAGGAGCAAACATATATATATATGTATTTTTTTTTTTTTTTTTTTTGCTGTTTAGTGTGCACAGCTGTGGGGGGAATGGGGTTGAAGTTTGGATTGGATACTATAGTACAATTTTGTATGTAGAAGCCTTTTTTTTGCTTTTCACTTAAAGAGCTGAGGGACTGGGGAATAACTTCATGAGACTGGCACAATCGCTCGTTAAACTAGCTACATCTCTACTATAGTGTAAGATAGAAGCTTAACAGTGCTGCAAAGTGCTTAAAGCCATGTTTTTTCTGAACTGGAAGTGTAATCATGTCACATATATAGTTATGTGTATACATATATATATATATATATATATATATATATATATATGTGTGTGTGTGTGTGTGTGTGTAGGGGTAAATTACATTTGACCTATGGTGCATTTCATCTACAAAAAAGTGTCACAACTGGATCTAAAATACATTGCCCCCTGCAAAAAATGTTTTATTTCAATTTCTTAAAATTAAAAGAGTGCATGCTCTGAGGCTGCTCTGTAGTGCACATGTATTGCTCTGTCAACTTCCATGTTTTCAACCATCTTTTGCCATTGTTCATTCAGTCGACTTTACCTGTTTTCACTTATAAATTGTATACCCATTTATATCTATTTGGTTCCCAGTAAGCTGATTGACTGCAAACAATCTCAACAGCTTTCCTGTCTGCTTAGTTTGTTTTACAGCACACTTATGAACAGTGTTGTGAGATGCCCACAGTACTGGCTTTGGGAAATGCAAGATTTCCTTTAGTAAAGTGTGATGCAGGAGTTGGTATATAGAATTGGGGGGGGGGTTGTAGTTGCATATTCTGAGATTATGTCTTAATGAGAGGGTGATTTATTTCCCGATATTTCTTGGGCGACACTCTTTATGTGGACTTTTTGCAGTTTTCCTGGATTTAGGTATATATCTGTCTATATATATATATATATATATATATATATATATATATATATATATATATAGATATAGATATATATATATATATGTAAATAGATTGTGGGTGTACATATGTGACACTGCCAGCCCAGCTATCTGGAATTTTGTAAATAATTCTATGTCATTTGCGAATATTGATATGATTTATACAGAACTGTATGTTATGTATTGAGCTTCAAGAATGTAAACACAACATACCCTGCTGGAACACAGAAGATTAACTTACAAAACTTCAAGAAAATAAGTTGAAATTAAGTGTTTTACGATGTGCTATAAAAGTTAGTGTCAATGCTGTAAGAAGAAAGGATGTCTAGAGCTAGAAGTTTTTTCTGTTGTCCTGGAGAGAATTAATTACTAGGTTTAAAATGTAAAAGTGTTTAATTGTTTTACAACTTCCAGTTCTGGGCAAACATCTGAAAGATATGTATTTTTAACACAGGGATGTTAGTTTCTGTTAGCCTGGGAACTGAAGGCAGGTGACAAAGAGTGATGTCATTCAGGCTGACCCAGCAGTAATATTTAATATTGATTTAAGAACTCTCTCGGAGAAAGACTGTGCATTTTGTATCTTGTCTTGGACCTGGCAAGAACATCCACTCATCTGTACTTGCCTTGCTCGTAAGTAAGTTATTTAGGGCATAGTATCTTTTAGATATAGATAGGAATATAGTAAATATTAGTTTAGATGTATTCTGTATTTGTTTGAGACTGTCCTGCAATGTTGTTTTAAAATAATTCTTGTGACTCTGAACTCTGCAGTTACTGTGTTGATTGAGTATTGTCTTGTTCATTTATTATTTAAATATATTTAAACCTGTCTTTGTGGCTATTTGTGAGACATATTTAAGCTCTAAGAGTACTTGCGTATGTATTTGGTGACACTGTACAGGCCACTCCGAAATAGCCTTGCTCTTGGTCACACTTACCATTTGGATAACAGTAACATTACATTGTAGGATTGGTCATCCTTTGTAAGGGCCTTCGAGTAGCTTATAAGCAGGGTTTGGTGGCAGAAAAAACTACCCTATAGTCTGGGCAGAAGGGGCATAGCTAGTAAACCTGTGCCAGCCTTTCCAAGGGGTGTGTGTGTGTGTGTGTGTGTGTGTGTGTGTGTGTGTGTGTGTGTGTGTGTGTGTGTGTGTGTGTGTGTTTGTATATAAATCAAATCTCAAAGTGTGTGCGTGTCAGCTACTTGGACAGGGACATGAAGCACTGGCTGGACAGAGAGGGTGCTGGAGGTCTTGGTGTCAGAAAAATATGTATTAGTATATGTATTAGTAATGTGCTTAGTGCATTTAGAGCTTGAAAAGGGTTAACACATTTATTCTATTTTACACTGCATAAATCTGTACAAGTTGCAGAAGCTTTCTGACCTTGTATTGTCATGAAATATGCGCAGCTAAAATCTTTGCTTATGTCTTGGAAATTTACTGAGAAGCAGATGATTTCTGCTTGTATCAGGAAAATAATGAATAGAATAATACCACTTGTATAAATGTTATGAAACTTAGACAAGGAGTTCCGCTTGTGCTGTGAGAAAATACACAGCTGCAGAAGCTATAGATAATTAGAACAAAGACTGCTTGAAAATATGAACTGCAATCAGCATTTGCTTGTGTCTGAGCTAGAAAAGTACCTTGAAATGTAACACATGCATTAGAACTATACAATAGAAGCTTGTAACGGGCTGGTCCCCACCAAGGCCAGGTTGTTTTTCTCAAAAAGTTTCTCACAAATCTAGTCATGTCAGCAGAAAATCTGAGTAACATCTGCTGTAGAACAATACTGAAAGTTGTGTTTGATTACATCAGCTATAGAAGACCATGTCTTGTAAAACAGTATAAGAATAGCATACTTCCTGTTAGTAGTTAGGCAAAATCCTGTATTTGCATGTTTTTGTCTCCTTGCTGCAAGTTATTAAATGTGCCTTA
Organism: Protopterus annectens; assembly: GCF_019279795.1. Classification (NCBI taxonomy): domain Eukaryota; kingdom Metazoa; phylum Chordata; order Ceratodontiformes; family Protopteridae; genus Protopterus; species Protopterus annectens. The sequence continues at coordinate 1,023,707,339 of NC_056729.1, forward strand.
ACTGAACCTTACGTGTATTGGTCTTTGAAGTTTTTTTCCTTTGACAGATTGGTCCTTCGGACCGGAAATCCTTACTTCGCCTCGGATCATAGGTTCATAGGTTCATAGGTTCATACTAGGCTATCTGCCCGAGGGCATTTACAAGCCTAGCCCATAGTTTTGTGGCTTACGCCACCCCTTTAGTATGGAGAACTATACCCATTATTTTGCTGTGCCTCTGTCGAGCAGTGACACTGAGGTAATCCCTGGGGTATATCTGCGATCTCCCATCCATTGGTCAAGATTTCTCTTGAACAAGGCCAGCGAGGTGCTCTGCCTCACATATACCGGGATTTTATTCCACAGCATAGGGAGTCTTTGGGTGATGAATCTATCCCTCCAGCACGTCCTATTAATAGCCGTGTCGAGGTTTAAGTCTCCCGCCCTTGTGGCTCTGACAGATCTAGATTTTTGAGGTGAAGCATATTCATCAAATCTGGGTTTGACATGGCCTTGTATGTTAGGCAAAGGTCACCTCTGAGCAAGCGGTGCGACTGAATAGAGCTGGAGTTCTTTCAGTCGGGCAGCATAGGACAGATGTTTGAGACCCTTTATCCTTTTGGTGAGGAACTTTGTGGCCTCTCCAGCTGCTGCAAGTGTCGGGTCAGATACATTCCGAATGGGGCATTGTACTCAATCATTGGTCTGATGAGTGATGAGTATAGGGAGACTATGACCTCCCTTGATCTAGATGAGAATCCCTTCATGATAAGGTGGGCAATGTAGAAGGTCTTCCTAACTACTTTAGCTACATGGGTGTCAAATGACAGACTACTATCAACCTGGGTCCCCAGGTCCCTGATAACTACTTCTGTGCTCAGTGGATTGCCACCTATTTGGTAGCTAGGGTAACCTTGTTTTTCCCGAAGGGTATGACTATGCATTTTTTGGCATTTAACTTTAGGCCATGGCTCTGGCACCAGTTATCCATTTCTGTGAGACCCTTCTGAAGGATATCTGTGTCAGATGTGTTTTCTACTATGGCACCCAGTTTGCAGTCATCTGCAAACTTTGTCAGCCATAACCCTCCTGTGTTTGCTTGTACTTGGAAAAGTAGATGCCAAACAAGAGTGGGCCCAGGACTGAGCCCTGTGGTACACCACTTGTGACAGGCTTTGAGTCTGACATGGCGCCAGCAACTCTGACCCTGTGGGTTCTGTCAGTCAGCCAGTTTGCAACCCATCTTGTGATGTACGGGTTAACATTTAAGCTGATGAGTTTTTCAATGATACCCGAGTGGGGTATTGTATCGAAGGCCTTCGCCAGATCGAGGTAGGCTGTATGGACTGCCTTTCCCTCATCAATGGCTTTGGTGACTGTTTCAAAAAGTCAACCAAGTTTAGAAGGCATGATCTGCCTTTGACAAAGCCAAACTGGGATGGATCCAAAGTCTGCAAATTCCCTATGTCTTTATTTATGAGGTCCATTATGATCCTCTCCATGGCTTTGCAGATAAGGCTTGTCAAGCTAATGGGCGGTAATTTCCAGGGTCGGTGGAGGCACCGCCTTTGTGAAGTGGGACCACAGTTGCAGTGCGCCACTCCTGGAGTGCGTATCCAGAGGTAAGACTATGATTAAACAGCTGTCCTAGCTGTGGATTTAATTCCTCGTTGAGTTCGTGGAGCACACAGCCGGGGACACCATCAGGTCCCATGGATGCTGAGTTTTTGCTTTGGAGAGAGCAGTTCTCACTTGGGCGTTGGAGATGTTTGGGGGCTGCAATCGCTTGGTATAGATATCTCTCCTTTTGGGGGAGGGGAGAAGTTTGCACTGAACCTGTCAGCCAGTATGTTGGCAATGTCTGTAGGATCAGTAATCTTCACATCATTTTGAACTAGTTCTGAGCATATCTGGGAGTTTCCTCCCAGGTTTCTAACATAGCTAAAGAAGGCCTTATGATTGTCTTTTGAGTCTTTAGCTATTTTTCTCTCAAAATTTGCTTTGGATGATTTTATGAGAGCTCTTAGTTTTTACTTATAGTGATCAAGGGTGTCTTACCTTTTAAGGATTTTGCTCTATCTTGTAGTAGCTTCCTCCTTTTGTTGTAGAGTTTGTTTATGGCTGGGGTCCACCAGACTGGGCGCTTGCCTTTGGTACAAAGAGTCTTTGTTTTGCTTGGGATTGCCTTATCCATGCAGTCCTGCAGGTGCTGGTAGAAGGCATTTGTAAGTGATTCAGCGGCTTGAGTACTGTTTTCCGCCAGCTCGGGGCCTTAAAGGAGACCACACTAGTCTTTAGAAGTGTGAAGTCGGCTTTCGAGAAGTTCTTTACTGTGGTCTTTTTTATTTCAGGTGGGGGTGGGATGAGGACCTCCAGCGAGATTAGTTTGTGATCTGATCTCACCAGTGAGGGGTATACTTCCGGTGTTGAACATTGTGCTCCCATGTTCGTGATGATGAGATCAAGTATGTTTTCTCCTCTTGTGGGGATGGTGACTAGTTGTTCCATGGCATTTGAGTTTATGAATTCCAGGAACTTTTGGGCTAGGGTGTTTGGGCTTGAGTAGTGTTCCCAGTCTATATTAGGGTAATTGAAGTCAGGCCAGGTGGTTTGAAACTGTACGGGGAAGAAACCACATTGGTTCTTCTTATTTGAAAAGCCCTCCGACTGAATTGTCATACAAAAGAGGCCAGCCACTTTCTGATCTGCGACTGAAGGATGGGTTTACACGAACCAGGTGATCAATCACGAAGGCTCAGGTAAGCTGAATCTACCTTTTTTTCTGTTTTAGATCGGGGACTAGATTTGTATTGTTTTGTTGAGACTTTGTTTTTACAAGTCAGGGACAAAAAAATTACTGTCTTGTCATAGATCAGGGAAACAGAGCAGGTAGGCAGTCATTCTGAAGAGACTATAACAAAATCCGTGGTACCACATTAAAAAATAAGGAGTTACGTAATGATTAAAAGGGTAGAACAGAATGGGTAATAATTGCACAAAAAGATCCCAAAATCCGCCATTAACCGAAGACGTGAAATACATGCAGTCACAGCGTGCTGATAATATTAAATACTATTTAAAATTGGTTAATAAGTATGAATTTGATGGTAAATTAGAAAAATCCTTGCTTATCAAACTTGTCAAACAGCTTAAAACTGATTCTAGAGGTCGGGTAAAAAAGCAGCGCCAATTAGGAATTCCTCAGGCACACAGGTGGATTGAGGAAGTAAAACCGTAGGGAACAAAAAAGCAATAATTCAAAAGCAATGTTTTTAGATAAGGAGGACAATAACTTAGTAATAGCATCAGCCCCTCCACCTCCCTTACCAGAATATGAAGCAAGTGAACAAGTTAGTCCACCCCCCGCGATATCCTGCTGTCACTGTAAATAGAGATACTACAAAAGCGAAACCGTTTATTAGAGATCCCATCGAGACCAGGTCTCGAACACGGGCAGGTAATTCAAAAGGGGACATTGAGCTATATCAAATGGGTAGGAATTCACGATCTATGAGTGAAGAAGAAATATGCCCGCTTATAGAAGTGCCTAATCCTCAGGCAGGGCAAGAAGGTCAGGACCCAACTATTCTAGTGTATAGACCTTGGACTCCGGAAGACATCCGGAAAGCCACTGAGGGAATTCCCTATCCAAAAGTTAATTTTAGAAAGTTCTTAGAAGATTTGCAAGGAATGAGGCTAAGTTACAATTTAAGTGGAGAAGAGGTAGAAAAAGTAGTCAGACAAATTGTGGGACCAGATTGGCACATGATTAGTGGCAACTGGAATCCCCGTGACACTGCACTCAGGCCCCTCCCACATAGCAGCGTAAAACTAGACAACAGAGTGAAAGGTCTTACAGACTGTATCTCTGAGAAATGGAAGCCTAGGGCAGATTGGACTTGCATTAATCAATGCATCCAACAAGAAGGTGAAACTGTTGACAGATATTATGCCAGACTGTTAGAATGTTTTAATAACCATTGTGGAATGCAGGTTCCCGAAGATCAGACACAAGATTCCCCATATGAGCAGCAGTTAAAGAATGCATTTTTGAAAGGCAGTATTGCACCCATAAGCAGTTTTATTACAAAGCACATGGTAGATCATCGTACAAGCAGGTTACAGTCATTACTTGAATATGCTAGGCATGCCGAAAGGCATTTTAATAGAAAAAACGAAAAAGAAAGCTCAAGTGTTTTCTGTAAAAGATGGAGCAGAAGTTTATGTAGTACAGTCCAGGAAAAAGAGCAAGAGAAATACCTAGGGAAACAAACAATCTGATCAGCAATCAGAGGACTTTGAAGGGTGAAAGAAAAGGGGTGAATGTTTTAAATGCGGTAAGAAAGGACACTTGGCAAGGGATTGCAAGAAAAACAAGAAGGCAACCACAAAAGTCAAGGAGGGTGAGGACTGACAATATAATAGTCAGGAATCACTAGAAGGGGATAGCAAAGAAATGACAAATAAGAATGTGATAGAGGGAGTAGAGAATGTGACAGAAGAAATGGAGGAAGTGCAGGAAGTTACGAATAGTGAAGAAAATGAAATATTGGATTTAGCTTTATTGAGCTTAGAGCTCTATTTAGCAGACACGAAACCAGAAGTTACACTCCTGGTAGAAGGGAGGGAAGTCAAATTCTTGTGTGACTCAGGGGCATCACGGACCCTGATACATCCCTCCAAACTGCAAGAGAATTCAGAGACACCTGATTACATACTAGTGAGAGCAGCTAATGGACAGCTGTATTGAGAGCCCCTCTCCCATAATATTGCAATAACTGATCTTGTTTCAGGATTGACCCAAAAAAGCAAAATTGTTGTTTCTGCAAAATGCCCAGTAAATCTCTTGGGCAGAGACCTTATGCAGCTATTTAGCATAGCAGTAGTTCCGACTATGCAGGGTATGGAAGCACAGCGACAAATTGATACTTTTGCAGTGCAATCGGAGAGTGAAATGTTTTATTGGTACAGCCAGGACTTGCTTACGACTGGTCCAGGGGCAGTAACTGAAGAGTTGATGAATGTAGCCATCAGCAAGTTCCCCTCCCTTGACATTGATAAACAACATTTGTTGCACTGTATTCTACACACCAGGACCTGATAAGGAATATGAGCAAAAATTGTTTAGAAATCGTGCAAACAGATTTATATTACATAATCTGTACTGGGACATGGAAGGGAACAGTGTAGCCAGCTGTTCATTGCCCCAGGAGTTATTTGCACTCTATAAGTCTAATTGATTACCACATGTTAGCTTAACTAAGGACAAGAATGTAAAATGGGTAGACCTAGGAGAAAAGGTTACGAGGTGGGAGAAGCAGACAGAGTTAGAACTGTCAGAACAAGTACAGAAGTTGAATTGGATAACTCAGACCCACCCAGCTGTACACTTGCAGTCTAGCAAGGACAGCTGATTAGCACTCCTATTAATGGAGGAAGAGAATGCCTTACAGAATATACCAGAAACTCTCTGGTCAACAGGAAAATCAGATATAGGACTTATTTGTACAGCGGGACCAGTTTCTATTACGCCAAAGTCAGCATTTAGACCACAGAAAAGACAGTATCCCTTAAGAAAAGATGCAGAGGTAGGAATCAAACCTATTATAGCAGCTTTACATAAGGAAGGGGTACTGGTGGAATCTCCTGATTCACCATGTAACATGCCCTTATTTCCGGTTAAGAAAGCAAATGGAGAATGGCGTATGGTCCAAGATTTACAAGCCATAAATGATGCAGTAATACCAAGAGCACCTACGGTGCCAGACCCACACACCCTGTTGAATGATTTAAAACCTCAACAGAAATATTTTTCTGTGGTAGATATCAGCAATGCGTTCTTCTCGATACCAATACACCCTGACAGCCAGTATTGGTTTGCATTCACATTCCAGGGGAAAAGGTATACATATACGCGACTACCACAGGGATATTGTGAAAGTCCGACAATATTCGCACAAGAAATGGCAAGCAACTTGGCGGGATTTACCCCACCGAGAGGTAGTCAGATTTTACTTTATGTTGATGATATCCTGCTGGCGGCCCCCACCCAGCAAGATTGTAAAGAAGATACCATAGCGCTGTTACAATTTTTAGCCACTGAAGGACATAAAGTAAACAAAAATAAACTGCAGCTTTGGAAAAAACAAGTTAAATACCTAGGATGATATGTAATATCCAAGGAGGGTAGGACATTAGATGAGGACAGAAAAAAAGCGATTTTACAAGCACCAAAACCCACTACCAAGAAGGAAATTATGTCCTTCCTGGGTACTACTAATTTTTGTCGGAGCTGGATTCCAACCTATGCATTGGAATCTGCACCACTGACTAACCTGATTTATAAAAAGCCTATAGCAGCACAGGATTTGTTACAATGGACACCAGAAGCAGAATCTGCTTTCTGCAAACTGAAACAGTTAATAGCGTCCTCATTAGTTTTGGGATTACCAAACTATCATAAACATTTTTTCCAAACTGTAGATTGTAAGCAAGGTTATATGACATCAGTGTTAACACAGCAGCATGGGGACAAGCAACACCCTATTGCTTATTATTCATCACAACTGGACCCAGTGGCATGGTCTTTACCTCACTGTGTACAAGTAGTAGTTGCAGCTGCAATGGCAGTACAGGCTTCGGCCTCAGTAGTTTTGTTCCACCCTCTCACATTGAGAGTGCCTCATGCAGTCGCGATTATTTTACTGCAAGAGAAGGTAGCATATCTTTCCCCTGCTAGGCATCTTTCCTGTATGACTATATTGTTGAGCCAACCTCATATGACAATTGAACGATGTACGACTTTGAACCCTTCTACCTTGCTTCCAACCCCTGCAGATGGCACACCACACAGCTGCCTGCAGGTGATTCAGCAAAAGGCACTGCCTAGAAAAGATCTCACGGATGTCCCCTTGGATGATGCTGAGGTGACATACTACGTGGATGGCTCATGCAAAAGGGGTCCTGCAGGACAGAACCTAGTAGGATATGCAGTAGTTTCTGATACTGACATTATAGAGGCGAAATCTTTACCACACAATTTATCTGCACAGGCAGCAGAATTGATTGCCTTAACATGGGCATGTACCTTAGCAAAGGGTAAATGTGTAAACATTTTTATTGACAGCCAGTACGCTTTGTCTACTGTACATGTCTTTGCACAACAGTGGAAAAATTGAGGAATGATAACATCTACTGGCAAACCAATCAATCATGCACAGTTTATTTTAGATCTTTTAGAATCTATTCAGTTACCTCAGAAAGTAGCTATTTGTAAATGCACAGCTCATACCAAGCAACAGGATAGGATTTCAAAAGGTAATGCGAGAGCTGATACAGCTGCAAAGCAGGCAGCTTCAGAAGTATTTCTTTCGAATGAGGAATTACAACCCTCTGAGATTTTAGATGTAGAAATGTTAAAGACAATAGAAACACTTACTACGCAAGCTGAAAAACAAAGATGGGTAAAACGAGGAGCAATTCTCGAAAAGGGGCTGTACATCTCTAAAGAAGGGAAACCGATATTGCCATCTAATTTGTTTAGATATGCAGCTTTGTTGAGCCATGGGCAGTGCCATGTCTCAACAGGGGGGATGGTACAGCTGGTGAACCAAGTGTTCACGGCATACGGATTCTTAAACTACTCTAAAAAATTTTGTTTGATGTGCCACGTTTGTAATAAACATCATGCACAAGGGGAGTTAAAGCCCAAGCAAGGGAGTTTCCCTACACCACCGTATCCATTTCATACTATCTGTATGGATTTCATAGAATTGAACAAATGTGAAAATAAGAAGTATTGTCTTGTCATTGTAGATATGTTTTCCAGATGGGTGGAAGCCTTTACGACTAAAAATCCAGATGCGGCAACCATGGCGAAAATTCTCGTTAAAGAAATCATTCCTAGATTCGGCATTCCGGAAATGATCTACAGTGACAATGGCACACACTTCGTAAACCAGACTATACAACAGTTAAGTAAACATTTTGGTATTTCTTTAAGAAATCATTGTGCATACTACCCACAATCTGCAGGGCTAGTAGAGAGGCATAATGGGATTTTAAAGAGTAAGCTAAGGAAGTTAATAGTAGAAACGCAAAGGAATTGGGTGTACTGTCTGCCCCTGGCACTGTTGAGCATGAGAACTGCTCTAAATGCAAAATGATTGACTCCTTTTGAAAAACTATTTGGAAGGGCTTATTATATACCTCAGTGGAAACCTCTCATGCCCGCAGACCAGGAAGCCGACTGTACACTTGCAGAGTACATGAGAAATCTGTTAAATTCTAAACATTTGTTGCAGTCAAATTCTGTTTCAGATAAAGAACAAACCAGACCATCAGAAGTGGCAGAGGTCCCAGGTACCTGGATCTGGGTGAAGACAATAAAGAAAAAGAATTGGGCGTCACCAAAGTGGGAAGGTCCATATCAAGTGCTTCTGTCAACACCCATTGCAGTCAAGATCGCAGAGCGCGCCTCCTGGATCCACCTGACACACTGCAAACTAGTCAAAAACTTTGAACTGGACAAAAATCTTGTCACATGCCAGGAGTAAAAATGATAGAGTCCAGAAGAAACAGGAATGCAGAACAACCCTTTCCTCAAAAGTATTGCATAATCATCCTGTTAACTGTACTAGTGACAATAATCTTTTTGCTGTGGCCTTTCCTTTTCCCAGCCACACAGACTGAACTGAATAAACGTGAAGGGTTACTCATAGACTGGCATCCAAACTTTAACACTTACCAG